>NW_027507788.1:224910866-225009234 GCF_037356315.1 Lithobates pipiens
GAAAGTATTATTTTATTATAAATAAAATAAATATAAATAAATAATACTACAATCTTATATTTATACTATTAAAAATAATAGTATAACTAATATAAGAAAGTATTATTTTATTTAAAATAAATAAATACTATCTTGTTATATTATACAATAAAAAATAATAGTAAGATAATATTATATATAATAAGATCAGACTATAAATCTTAAAGGATTATACTATTTATTTACATTAAGTACTATTTATACTAATATTCTATTCTATTTGATCTTATAAGGGAGTCCAGGAGGGGATTGAAGAAGAAAGCCCTTTTATCAATGTAATTGAAAATGACAGACTGGATCCGCCTGTGCTCCATACATTGATAGATCAATATCATATATATATATATAATTCACAGACTATTTATTACCAACTCATAAAATGGGAGCATCGCCGGCTGTAACGGGAAACAATTCCAATGTGATATAGATGGCGGGAAGGATTTGTGGCGGTATTTTATCTGCTACACCTGAGTCGCTGTGCGGCGGAGATCGGAGCTCTGCGTGATGAATTTTAATGAAGTGCTCGGAGGATTATTTATAACCGCAATATATTTGTATTATGAAAACACAACAGACGTCTTATCTGCTTCTGTTTAATTATTTATGCTGTTTATGAAATGCAAACGACAGCAATGAAGGGGGGGGGGGGGGGGGTAATTCCAAAATTGAAAGCCCGGCTTCGGATGGAACACCCAGAATAGATCCTGGCGGTAAAAAGTCATTTAATTAAAGATTTAATCCAAAAAAAATGATATTTCAGTTACAGGTGGCAGAGATCTGATGCTTCCCGCTGTTCTGTTCCAGCAACCTCAACCCATCACCGACAGCTCCTGATCACCCTTTACGTTCGGCTGCCAGTAGGGCGAGCTCCCAATTACATGATCACCGCCACAGCCAATCACAGTGATCATATCATTGGGAGTCCACCTACCGTCCTTCAGTGTGAGGAACCCCTTTTAAAAGGGGCAGCGGTAAGAGGTTAGGCCCCTCCTGTTACATACTTAATAAATCCAACAACAGGAGTTGTAACCCCTCATAATGGGTACAGCGGGTGTACAGACCCGGGAACTCGGCACAGGGATGGTGGTAACCCCTCATAATGGGCACAGCGGGTGTACAGACCCGGGAACTCGGCACAGGGATGGTGGTAACCCCTCATAATGGGCACAGCGGGTGTACAGACCCGGGAACTTGGCACAGGGATGGTGGGAGCCCCTCATAATGGGCACAGCGGGTGTACAGACCCGGGAACTCAGCACAGGGATGGTGGGAACCCCTCATAATGGGTACAGCGGGTGTACAGACCCGGGAACTCGGCACAGGGATGGTGGTAACCCCTCATAATGGGCACAGCGGGTGTACAGACCCCGGGAACTCGGCACAGGGATGGTGGTAACCCCTCATAATGGGCACAGCGGGTGTACAGACCCGGGAACTTGGCACAGGGATGGTGGGAGCCCCTCATAATGGGCACAGCGGGTGTACAGACCCGGGAACTCAGCACAGGGATGGTGGGAACCCCTCATAATGGGCACAGTGGTTGTGCAGACCCGGGAACTCTGCACAGGGATGGTGGGAGCCCCTCATATGGGCACAGCGGATGTACAGACCCGGGAACTCAGCACAGGGATGGTGGGAACCCCTCATAATGGGCACAGCGGGTGTACAGACCTGGGAACTCAGCACAGGGATGGTGGGAACCCCTCATAATGGGCACAGTGGTTGTGCAGACCCAGGAACTCTGCACAGGGATGGTGGGAGCCCCTCATAATGGGCACAGTGGGTGTACAGACCGGGGAACTCTGCACAGGAATGGTGGGAGCCCCTCATAATGGGCACAGCGGGTATACAGACCCGGGAACTCGGCGCAGGAATTGTGGGAACCCCTCATAATGGGCACAGCGGGTGTACAGACCCGGGAACTCAGCACAGGGATGGTGGGAACCCCTCATAATGGGTACAGCGGGTGTACAGACCCGGGAACTCAGCACAGGGATGGTGGGAACCCTTCATAATAGGCACAGTGGGTGTACAGACCGGGGAACTCAGCACAGGGATGGTGGGAGCCCCTCATAATGGGCACAGCGGGTATACAGACCCGGGAACTCGGCGCAGGAATTGTGGGAACCCCTCATAATAGGCACAGTGGGTGTACAGACCCGGGAACTCGGCACAAGGATTTCTCCAATAGAATCCCTGAGAAATAGAAGACTGTCAGGTGGCTTAAAGTGGAACTCCAGCTTCCCTTTTCTTCCATGGGTAAACCCAATCAATTATTCCATTGTAAATGGTTAATATATGCAGTTAATTGTACAAGTCCCCAATCTTTTTGATCTGTAACACTCACTGACATTATCATCTATAAGACAAGAGTAAAGATGGTGTCATCTGGTGTCATTCCTTCAATGAATGACAGTAAGTAGACTTTGTACTTACCACAAGCTGGGGGACGGGAAGCGGTTTGAGGTCTTTGCTCAGAGACACGTAGGTGAAGTAGGCGCTGACGGCTCGATATCGCTCCTGGGTGTCACCGACCAGAGTGTCCGCATCCACAAACACCTCGATCTCCATGGATTTGTTACTGGTGAAGGTCATGCGTCCAGATATGGTGATTATACAACCTGAAAGAGAACAGAAGGGGTTAATTCTCTTTATTGAAAATCTTACAAACAACAACTTATATACAATAAAACCATAATAAATAAATAAAACATATTTACAAAATAATTGAATATGACTATACAAAACAGGAACATAATAAATGGTGCAAACCAAAATGCGCACAACACAATCCCTACAGGAGAGCCAGACTAAGGGACATCACCGTCACCATGCATGGAGCCTTCTATAAAAACGGAGTGGGAACAGCCATTAGGGTAGTTGAGGCAGACGCTTCTTAGCCTGACTACTCCCTCTGCCCAGAGAACCAGCGCGCTTCGTTGCACCCCGGCACTCATCATCCATGGAAGACGCTGAACTGAACAAGTCCCACTCATCATCATCATCATCATCATCATCATCATCCTCCAACAGGACCTCAAACTTATTTTCTAAATGCAAAACCTCAGGACTTAAGGTAACTGTACCTCTTTTTTTCCCCCCTTCCTTTTGCCCCTCTTCCTTTTATCCTCCGACCACTCCATATCATCCTTGGTCAACAGCCTCCCCACACCTATCCTCCCTTCACCCCCCCCCCCCCCCACTCTCCCTTCCCTTATCTACCACTAGGCCAGCCTCTTCACCATCCTCCCCACTCCTCTGCACCCCATGACCCATAACCCATAACAGAGACCCTACAGCGGTGGGGGAGGGGGACTGGCACCGCACTGGAAGGACCTGCCTCAGCACCTCTTGCTGTCTCTGCAATTTTAGAAGACACAGAAGGATTGGACACATTCTTGGCAACTGAAACTTTACATACAGACTGGGGAGACACAGACACATTGGGTATTGGCACAGACTGGGGAGACACAGACACATTGGGTATTGGCACAGATTGGGGCACCACAGACTGGGGAGACACAGACGCATTGGGTATTGGCACAGACACTGATGGAATCACAGGCCCTCCAGCTGCTGAGCTCTGTGCATCCTCCATGTCCAGACGGAAGAACTCTCTCATGAGCTCCGGCTTGTTGTGCATGGCCTCAGGACATTGACTGTAAGGATGTCCCACCGCATTGCACAGATTACACCTTATATTACAGTGCTTTGCCAAATGTCCTATACCCCGACACAGAGAGCACTTCATCACTGGGGTTCCCACCATCCCTGCACCAAGTTCTTGGTTCTGCACACCTGAAATTAAACTACAAACACGTTATCTTCCTTCCAAACTACTGTAAACTACACCTCACCTCTCTGTAATGGAGATAATGATAACGGAAGATGCATTGGTAGTCCTCTACAAGGGTGACAACCATGGTTCCCTCCATAGATACAGTGGAGCAGCCAATCTCAACCCATTTAACACAAAAGAATCCTGGAAACAACTTTCCAGCCTCAGGAAACACCCACTAATCCTTAATATATTTACAGCTCATGGTACTTTAGCATGATGGCCATTGGGAGGCATGTCCTTTACACTGGTGGCCAGTGAGAATGCCCTTCACACTGACCAGTGGAAAGAATGCTCCTTACATCGGTAGCCAGTTGTAGAATTTAAATTACACTGGCAGCACAGTGGCGTAGTGGTTAGCATTTTCACTAAGCAGCAATAGGGTCGCTGGTTCAAATCCTGACCACGACACTACCTGCCTGGAGTTTGCATGTTCTCCCTGTGCCTGCGTGGGTTTCCTCCGGGTACTCCGGTTTCCTCCCACACTCCAAAGACATGCTGGTAGGTTAATTAGACCCTGTCCAAAAAATAATAATTGGCCATAATATGTGTATGTGTATGTCAATGTTGTATGTGTTGTAAGTGTGTCGGGACCCTACAGGTTAAAGGACCGCGTAAAAGCTGCAGATGGACACCAGTGGCAAGAAAGCGCCCTGAGGCGATTCAGTTCGCATAGGTAGCGCTATACAAGTCACTCATTCGTTCATTCACTGGTGGTCAGTGGGAAGAACTCTCCTTACATTGGTGATCAGTGGGAAGAATGTCCCTTACATTGGTGGTCAGTGGGAAGAACTCTCCTTACATTGGTGATCAGTGGGAAGAATGCTCCTTACATTGGTGATCAGTGAGAAGAATGTTCCTTACATTGGTGATCAGTGAGAAGAATGTTCCTTACATTGGTGGTCAGTGGGAAGAATGTCCCTTACATTGGTGGTCAGTGGGAAGAATGTCCCTTACATTGGTGGTCAGTGAGAAGAATGTTCCTTACATTGGTGATCAGTGGGAAGAATGGTCCTTACATTGGTGATCAGTGAGAAGAATGATCCTTACATTGGTGATCAGTGAGAAGAATGATCCTTACATTGGTGATCAGTGAGAAGAATGTTCCTTACATTGGTGATCAGTGAGAAGAATGTTCCTTACATTGGTGATCAGTGAGAAGAATGTTCCTTACATTGGTGATCAGTGAGAAGAATGTTCCTTACATTGGTGATCAGTGAGAAGAATGTTCCTTACATTGGTGATCAGTGAGAAGAATGTTCCTTACATTGGTGATCAGTGAGAAGAATGTTCCTCACATTGGTGATCAGTGGGAAGAATGTTCCTTACATTGGTGATCAGTGAGAAGAATGTTCCTTACATTGGTGATCAGTGAGAAGAATGCTCCTTACATTGGTGATCAGTGAGAAGAATGTTCCTTACATTGGTGATCAGTGGGAAGAATGTTCCTTACATTGGTGATCAGTGAGAAGAATGTTCCTTACATTGGTGATCAGTGAGAAGAATGCTCCTTACATTGGTGATCAGTGAGAAGAATGTTCCTTACATTGGTGATCAGTGGGAAGAATGTTCCTTACATTGGTGATCAGTGAGAAGAATGTTCCTTACATTGGTGATCAGTGAGAAGAATGTTCCTTACATTGGTGATCAGTGAGAAGAATGTCCCTTACATTGGTGATCAGTGGGAAGAATGTTCCTTACATTGGTGATCAGTGAGAAGAATGTTCCTTACATTGGTGATCAGTGGGAAGAATGTTCCTTACATTGGTGATCAGTGGGAAGAATGTTCCTTACATTGGTGATCAGTGGGAAGAATGTTCCTTACATTGGTGATCAGTGAGAAGAATGTTCCTTACATTGGTGATCGGTGAGAAGAATGTTCCTTACATTGGTGATCGGTGAGAAGAATGTTCCTTACATTGGTGATCGGTGAGAAGAATGTTCCTTACATTGGTGATCAGTGAGAAGAATGTTCCTTACATTGGTGATCAGTGAGAAGAATGTTCCTTACATTGGTGATCAGTGAGAAGAATGTTCCTTACATTGGTGATCAGTGAGAAGAATGTTCCTTACATTGGTGATCAGTGAGAAGAACGTTCCTTATATTGGTGATCAGTGAGAAGAATGTTCCTTACATTGGTGATCAGTGGGAAGAATCTTTCCTTTATAGATGTCTAAAAAAATGTTTTAGTGATTGCTCATCTTCGAGGCAGAAGCTGCTCAAGGAACCTGTAGAAACCTCTGGCGGAACCCTGATTGAGAATGGCTACAGAGGAAGAAGGGTCGTCACCTTAGGACAGTAAGTATGTTATTCCCAGGATTAAGAGATGAAAATAAAGAAAGAAAAACTAATTTAAAAAAGCTTGACTAATGGGAAAGGGGGCTTCCAGGCCATGCAATGCACTGGAAAAATGTTAGCTGCAATCTGATTGGTTGCCAAACACATTGTATTTCTTCCATGTTTTATAACACATTCAGAAGGTTCTTTAGTTCTGTAAAAAAATAAAATAAAAATAAAAACACTTGGTCTATTAAAAAAAAAAAAAAGCACAATTTGCCAAGCCCAAGAAAAAAAATAAAAATCTTAGGTATTTCAGTCTATGTAGATGCAGTGATCTGTCCCATCTTCCTATCCTTCGTGTTCCCTCAGATTTCCAGTACTACGGCCACAATAAAGGGATTCTAGTTTGGCAAATGTTGCTGTAAATGAATTTCGGTATGAAAGATTTAAAACACAGCCTTGGCCATTGGGGGGAATGTTATATATACACACACACACCACCACAAGTGTGTGCCAGTTTCCATAATTAAACAGTGAAGGGATTATATTAGAAAGGGAAGACATGTCACGTACCAAAATCCACTATTCATTTTTTAAAAGGGATAAAAGCATTGCTGAACTTTATACATGGTTGGCAGTGCAGGACAGATGGCCTGTTATACGAAGGATAGCAACGCTTCTACAAGACTTTGAGAACTCGGTGCTTTTGGCTCAGGGGACGCGGGAGCGGAGCGAGGCCATGAGCTTCACATTAACAGCTACACGGGATTCTAGAATGGAATGCGGAAGAGGCAGCCATTATGGGGCAGATGCTTTATCCTCTTGCAGGATAGTCATTGCTATAATGGTATGAAAATCCTAATAGGGATTGGCGAGTTCTATTAAAGCTGAACCTTGAATGAATACATTAGATCAGCCATTCTCATCAATGGAGAATCCACTCGTTCAGTGGAACCCTAGGTGGCACAGTCAGGGGTCAGGCTCAGAGATCATAAGCTATAGCAGTAGAGAGGCTCCCATTGACCAGCAGGATAGGTATAGCAGGTCATTCTGGTGGATGACATGGGCTCACCCCAAGGTGCGGGGTTCTAAGCAATAATTGGTATTTACCAGACCTCCTGATCTTGGAGATGGACTTTGCTTCATGTTAATACCAGGTCAAAGTCCTCAGGTGAGTAGGTGAGCAAGCCAGGGTCCAGTAGCAGTTATAGCAGGTAGGGATCAAGCAGGTCATGGCGGATGATGGGGGCTCACCCAAGATGTGGGGTCTAAGCACTAACTGATATTCACCAGAGCTCCTGATGGTGGAGATGGGTTTTGCCGTGTGTCAGTACAAGGTCATGGTCCTCAAGATCACCACACCAGGAAGTGAGCAAGCTGGGATCCAGTAGCAGATATAGCAGGTAGGGATCAAGCAGGTCACGGCGGATGATGGGGGCCTCACCCGAGGTTTGGGGGTCCAAGCACGAACAGGTAATTACCAGATCTCCAATAAGTGGAGATGGGTTTTGGTGGGTGTTAGTACCAGATCGCCCCACCACGAGGGGAGCAAGCCGGTGCCAAGTAGCAGATATAGCAGGCAGGGATCAAGCAAAGTGTAGTCCGTAAACTACCCAAAGGTTGGTAACAAGTCTTACAGGTTGGGAACAAGCAAAAGCGTAGTTGTGGAATAAGCCAAAGGTCGGTAACGAGTGGTAGCGATATTGGCTGGAGGGAGCACAATAATCTGCCAAACGGGAAGTGCAAAGACATGGCTTAAATAGGAAATTCATGCAAAGGAGGAGCAAAGAGTTCAAGGTTCAAGAGAAACAGGACACAAGACAAGCTTGTCTAAGCAATCAGGCAGGGAGCTGTCCAGCATCTCAGCAAGAAGAGTTACCACCAGACACAGCAAAGGTCTCGGCTTTTACACCCTGGCCCTGACACTAGGGTTCCTCCAGAGGTTGCTAGAGGTTCCTTGAGCAGAGGCTAATTGGCTTCCCATTTGATGGAGCCTTTATAGTTCTGGGGCCAACATCACTAAGCAAAGCCAATAACATGACGGCAATAATCTTTTTAGCTTTCTGTAGGGGTGGAAGTTTGACTTTTACTGCAACGAGGGTATTCTTCCCAATGATTTAGTTTCAGCAGGCAATCCCCGATGACCTAAAAATTATTTAAAGGGTTCCTCAGAAGAATGGCTGCATTAGATGATCATTTTCTAGTATTCAGCTGAGGATCTTGCACATACCTCGTACTCCCAGGGCTTCCCTATGCTGTCACTGTTCTGCTGGCGACATTTGCAGAAACGTAGGTATCTCTGTTTCTATTGGACACAGCTGATCACAGATTGTGGTAAAGGGCCAATCGCAACTGACCACAATGTAAACAGACTTGCCTTTTATCGGCAGTACTTTCCTAACACGCTGTATCTATGTAAAGAAAGGAGAGCCGGTAACCGGCAAGTGTGACAGAGGACATGTAGACAGATAATCAGGACACTGATCATTGGCAGCCCGTGCATTAAGGGCACAAGGGCGCTGCTCCCTCTCTCCTGCCACTCCCCTCTAGCACCAATATGGCCGCCGCTGCCACCCCCTATTCAGGGGCCCAGCACCTTTTTGGGTGCCAGGCGCCCGAATTACAGCGGCGGGGGGTGTTTTTGAAGCACCTGATTAAAGCCATAGACTTTAATAGGCGTGAAAAAATGGTGACCAGCCAGCGTGAAACTGGGCGCTCGCAGGTCACTCAGCTGTGTTAGAAAAGCGAATGAATCTTCGCTTGCATAACACTAAACCGCCTCTCCGCCACTCAGGATCTGTTACTGGTCATCTGACTGGCTGAAACGACAGGCGCTGTGATTGGACGCTCATAACAGAGGATGGGAAAAGACATCGAGGAGCTGTCCCACCGAGACAGACCAGTGCAGACAACGGGTGGCACACTGGCAGCGTTTGATATGACACAGTGGGAGCAATTGATGGTCACAGTGGCTTTGTTTGATGGGCACAGTGGCTTTGTTTGATGGGCACAGTGGCTGCGTTTCATGGGCACAATGGCTGCATTTTATGGGGTACATTTGATGGCACAGTGGCGGCGATTGATGGAACAGTGAGGCTGCAATTGATTGGGTTTTTTCCGAATTTTTTCAGTTTGTTTCCACTCCCTCCAAATTTTCTTTAGCACCAGCCACCACTGACATTGATCATCAGTGCCCCAATTATCCCCTTCAATGTCAATCAGTGACCATCAGTGCCGCCCATCAATGCCTCCTCATCAGTGCCACCTATCAGTGCCCATCAATTCTTCCTCATCAGTGCAGCCTCATCAGAGCACATCAGTAATGGAGAAAAATTACTTATTTGCAAAATTTCTAAACAGAAACTAAAAAAACATTGTTTTTTTTTTTTTTTTTTCACGCTCACGTGCAATTGTCATTCAAAGTGTGACAGCGCTGAATGCTGAAAATTGGTCTGGGCAGGAAGGGGGTTAAATAATGAAAAATGGTCAAAGGCATTGGTTCTGGGTAATCCCTAAAGCTGAGAAGATTGGTTTAGGGTGGCCTGTGAAGCCTAGAATTTTAGATTTCCGATACTTTGTGTTAAACCTCCTCCTCCAGTAATTATAATGCCCAGACTATGCAGACAGTTGCGCTTAATCTCATGGTGGAGATAGCAGGTCTTACCTTGTGCTGCACAAGACATCTTTAATCACGGTGTACATTGATGATCTCCTACAATCTCTCCCTTCAACAATTTAATCTTGTTGCGTAACGTTGGGGGATTATTCGCCCTCATCATTTTCACTAAAGACAAGTGTTTATTCAGGAGATCGTTTTATCTGTAAAATGCCCCCAACTACGTGGTTTGTTTTTCTCCCACGTTCTTCGGAGGGGGGGGGGGGGTGGGTTTCATTGCAGAGAACCAAAACTGCATTTAAATTATTCAGGATTTAAATAGCGCCAGCAATTTACAATATAAAAGGGAGACAATACAGTTATAATACAATTAAATACAAGAGGATTAAGAGTGGCCTGCTCAGAAGAGCTTACAATCTAATAGGGTGGGGCAGGTGGTACAGAAGGTTATAACTGTTGGGAATGAGTTGATGGAAGTGGTAGGAGATTAGTTTGAGACGTGATCGGCTTCCCTGAATAGATGAGTTTTCAGGGATCGCCTGAAGGTAGCAAGAGTAGGGGATAGCCGGACCGGTGGAGGTAGCAGAGTTCCAGAGGATTGGAGAGGCTCTGGAGAAATCCTGGAGACGAGTGTGGGAGGAGGAGACGAGAGAGCTTGAGAGTAGGAGGTCTTGAGAAGAAGGGAGGGGACAATTTGGGTGATATTTGGTGACAAGATTGGTGATGTAGCTCGGGGCAGAGTTGTGAATGGCTTTGTATGTGGTGGTTAGTATTTTGAATTTAAAGCAGAGGTCCACCCTAAAATGGACCTCCGCTCATCGGAATCCCCCCCCCCCTCCGGCGCCACAATCGGCACCTTTCAGGGGGGAGGGGGGTGCAGTTACCTGGATAATCCAGGTAACTGCACCCACTTCCGGGCTAGCTCTCTGCGGAAAGGGGCGTACGTTACGCCCCTTTCCGCAAGCGCCCGCCCCCTTCAGCAAGTGCCCCGCTGCCTGCTGGGAAACACACAGCTCCCAGAGGCAGCGGGGACCGTCCGGATTGCGCCGCGCGGCTCGCGCATGCGCAGTAGGGAACCGGGAAATGAAGCCGAAAGGCTCCATTTCCTGATTCCCATACCCAAGATGGCGGCGGCAGGACCCGATAGACGAGCGAGCGATTGGCTTCGGGTGCCGACATCGCGGGCGCGCTGGACAGGTAAGTGTCACTATTTAAAAGTCAGCAGCTGCAGTATTTGTAGCTGCTGGCTTTTAAAAAAAAGAAAAAAAAACGCGGAGTCCCGGTGGACTCCCGCTTTAATTCACTGGGTGATTGGGAGCCAGTGTAGGGATTGGAGGAGAGGGTTGGCAAACACTGAGCGGTTGATAAGGTGGATAAGTCTGGCAGCAGCATTCATGATAGACTGAAGAGGAGATGGCCGGCCAATGAGAAGGGAGTTGCAATAGTCAAGGCGAGAGATAACGAGGGAGTGAATGAGGAGTTTGGTAATTTCATTTGTTAAAAAGGGGTGAATTTTAGAGATGTTACGGAGGTGAAATCTACAAACTTTTGACAACGATTGGACTTGGGGCTGAAATGACAAGTCAGAGTCTAGGATTACACCGAGTACCCTGGGGGAGGGGAGGGCCTGATGGTTGCATTGTTGATTTTGATGGAAAAGTCATGGAGGGGGGCATGTTCAGGGGGATTATTAATAGCTCAGTTTTAGAGAGGTTTAGTTTAAGGAAATGGTGTGACATCCATGCTGATATGTCAGTTAGCAGGTTAGTAATGCGAGAGGACACTGAAGGAGTGAGGTGAGGAGTAGACAGATAGATTTGGGTGTCATCGGCGTATAAGTGGTATTGGAAGCCATGGGCGGTTATCAAGTGACCAAGGGAGGAGGTATAAATAGAGAAGAGAAGGGGTCCAAGAACAGAGCCTTGGGGGACCCCCACAGAAAGAGGCAATGGAGAGGAGGATACAGAGTTGTAGGTGACACTGAAGGAGCGCTGTGATAGATAGGCAGAGAATCAGGAAAGCGCAGAATCTCGGAGGCCAAGGGAATGTAGTTTATTGAGGAGGAGCGGGTGGTCAACAGTTTTGGCTATTAAGCACTGTACCCTTTACGTAAATTGGACCTACTATTCTACAGCATACTGGAGGAAATAAGAATTAATGACATCACAATGGTTAGGAAAACCTCAACGATCACTTGGCTATTTCAGTTTTTCGAGCTCTGCAATGGATAAAATATATACTTCTGGTTTTTTTTTTATTGCTCAATTCAGGTAATGGGCTGAAAACTATGTGCTCTCTTTGCCCTTTCCAGATGGGTGTATATACTGTATATATAGAGTTACTTTTCTGTTTCAATAAATTTTCATTGAGTGTTTTCAAAAATACATTAAAAGGAGCACATTTTCAAAAGGTTCAGCAGTAGAAATACAGATATAAAAGATTGAATAGAAGACGGCTTTGCAGAAAGGTCTACCCTGCAAAGTCCATTGTATTATGGAGACGTGGTGGATCTAGCAATTGAAGACCCAAGCTCCTGTATCGCTCATATAGCCAAGTGGAAGAGCGCGCAAAGGCCGGCCATACATGCGTCGAATTAAAAACGACTCTTCTTCTGAAAATCCGCACCTTTGAATAATAGTTCGATTTTCTACCATTAGAGGGGCCCCAGCTAGCAGCCAATTTTCGTGTGGCCATCGAATTTTGAATGATCAGGCATGTTGGAAATTTTTTTTTTGAAAAACAAACAAATATATAATCAATGATGTGTGAGAATCATGCAAGAAATATAATCAAAAAATAAATCCGCAAATAAGCCGTGACCTGGAAAGAAAAGAAGATTCCCAGCCTCTAATTTTATTTTCCGTAACCTGAGGTGAAGACGAAAAGGCTTGGTTGGTCAAATTGTGAAATCAACGGTGGCACCGTCTAATTACGAAACGCACAGAATTTTTGGTTTTCAATCGACAAAGTGTTTGGAATTCGACCCATGTATATGGCCTTGCATAAGACATGTGGCCTGTTGAGCATATTGGATTCAAGAAGAATGCTGGATTAGAGCCAAGCAATGTATTAATTTGCAGCTGAGCCCAGCCACTCCAGCAGCTATGGTGACCATTATGTGATATGGGGCTCCGAGGAAAGTTGGGCAACAAAGAGAAGAGATATGTATAATAAGAGGAAAGAACGGGGAAGAGAGGTGGTTGGGGATTGTTTCATATGGCTTCTGACCATCTATATATGGTGTACCCTCTTAAGGTAAGCATGCCAAAGGGTCAATAAGGAATTTTCAAAATGATTTGGTAAATAGTGTTTCAGTCGTTCCGGGTGGTCCATACTAGTTCGTATTTACAAATTGAGTCATTAGGAATCGCAGAAAGTTTTCATGAAAGAGAAACTATGCCATCTTTTGTTCCACCCGCACTTGGTTGGGGGTGGAAGACCACTACACTGTGTAGAGCACCCATTTGGTCACGGTAAAGGAAAATGTCAAAAGTGGAAGTTGGGAGTTGGCACAGTGCCCGACGATCAGGTTCAGAAGAGCCTTTGTTTGTTTTTTTTGGAATTCCAGTTACAGGAATGAAAGAGAGAACCTGAAAGACCGTATAAAGATAGAATTAAAGACCAATACTCACGTATTTGTTACCACCACACTGGGTAATGTAAAACATACCCGTGTAGTGTCCCTAAATGTCAAGACTCATCAGTAAGAAGGTGCGGTCTACGTGTCTAAATAAGGCAACTATAAAAAGGTAATATAGGTGCAAAGAACCCACTGAAAAGAGACACAGGCGGACCAAGCTGCTTAATAAGGGATCATTTTATTACAAAAAAGCCAAAATCTGATACTCATCACAAACACCAGAATCATATTAAAATTAGACAACTTTGTCTGTTAAGAGTCAAGTATGTGTGTGTGTGTGTGTGTGTGTGTGTGTGTGTGTGTGTGTGTGTGTGTGTGTGTGTGTGTGTGTGTGTGTGCACATGTGGTCAGCGTGACGGAGCTGCTCTTAACAGACAACATTGTCTAATTTTAATATGATTTTGGTGTTGGTCATGGGTATCAGATTTTGGCTTTTTTGTACTTTTTGTAATAAAATGATCCCTTATTAAGCAGCTTGGTCCGCCAGTGTCTATTTTCAGTGGGTTCTTTCCCCCTATATTACCTTTTTATAGTACCCGGAAAGACTGGCATCATCTAAAGCAGAAAAAGCTGTGGCCCTTTACATGCCTTAGCCCTTGGAGCCTCATTCCATCCACTGACACCAATGATGGGGCACCATTCCATCCACTGACACCAATGATGGGGCACCATTCCATCCACTGACACCAATGATGGGGCATCATTCCATCCACTGACACCAATGATGGGACACCATTCCATCCACTGACCCCAATGATGGGGCACCATTCCATCCACTGACACCAATGATGGGGCACCATTCCATCCACTGACACCAATGATGGGGCATCATTCCATCCACTGACACCAATGATGGGACACCATTCCATCCACTGACACCAATGATGGGGCACCATTCCATCCACTGACACCAATGATGGGACACCATTCCATCCACTGATGCCAATGATTGGACACCATTTCTCTCACTGATGCCAATGATTGGACACCATTTCTCTCACTGACACCAATTATGGAGCCCTACTCTTCTCACTGACACCAATGATGGGGCACCATTCCATCCACTGACACCAATGATGGGACACCATTCCATCCACTGATGCCAATGATGGGGCACCATTTCATCCACTGACACCAATGATGGGACACCATTCCATCCACTGACACCAATGATGGAACACCATTCCATCCACTGACACGAATGCTGGGACACCATTCCATCCACTGACACCAATGATGGGACACCATTCCATCCACTGACACCAATGATGGGACACCATTCCATCCACTGACACCAATGATGGGACACCATTCCATCCACTGATGCCAATGATTGGACACCATTTCTCTCACTGATGCCAATGATTGGACACCATTTCTCTCACTGACACCAATTATGGGGCCCTACTCTTCTCACTGACACCAATGATGGGGCACCATTCCATCCACTGACACCAATGATGGGACACCATTCCATCCACTGATGCCAATGATGGGGCACCATTTCATCCACTGACACCAATGATGGGACACCATTCCATCCACTGATGCCAATGATTGGACACAATTTCTCTCACTGACACCAATTATGGGGCCCTACTCTTCTCACTGACACCAATGATAGGGCACCATTCCATCCACTGATACCAATGATTGGGCACCATTCCTCTCACTGACACCAATGACAGGTTACAGCCTCTTCCACAGACACCAATGATGAGGTACCACTTCTCCAACAGTCACCAATGATGGGGTAGTATTCCTCCAATTAAAACCAATGATGGGACCTTGTCTACTCTCACTGACAATGGGACATTTTCTAATCCCACTAGCTACAGTCTGGCCCCCCTAGAGCCTGATGGACAATAAACTGGCCCTTTGTTTATAAAGTTTGGAGACCCGTGGTCTACTCTAAAGCAGGGGTCTCCAAACTTTCTAAGCAAAGGGCCAGATTACCGTCCTTCAGGACTTAGGTGGACCGGACTGTGGTCAGTGGAAGAAAGCAATGCAGCATCATTGGTTGTATGGGAAGAATAGTGTCCCTTTTAGGTATTAATGGGGGGGAATAATGCCCCATGGATGCGGTCAGTGAGAGGAATGGTGTCCCACCATTGGAGTCAGTTGGAGGAGTAGTGCACCAAGGGCCAGATAAAAGCAAGCAAAGGGCCACGTACGTTTGGAGACCACTAGTCTAAAGCATGAGCTGGAGGTGGAGGAATACGTTTTGCGAACCACGTACAGAGCAATGGGCCGAAGTCTGCTAGAAAACGTTTCCAATCCTCCTGATCATAGAGGATCTTTTCACAATGTTCTCACTCATGGGAAGCACTTCTCAAATGTTGGCACTGATAAGGCGTACGTGATTTTGTGGCAAGTCAGTCTGAGCGCTAGATGCAATGCCTGGCCCTGCTTGCTTGAGTGAGCACTCCGACCTTTAGCACAGCTGCAGAGTTTGCTGGATCGCATTAGAAAGCTTACTGGTTGCTTCCACTTACTGCCTGGATCTGCAGGTGGGAAAAACTGCCTGCCGTTTATTCAATTATTAAAAAGAGGCTCCCGGCTGGAAACGGAATTTATAGAGAAGGGAACTCTACTAGAGATACAAGAAAAACAAGGAGAGCCATAATGGACTCACAGATCTAACTCTATAAACTTCCTCCAACATTTTCACTTTCATACTTCCTTCTGTCCGTCTTCCCCCTATAATAATTTAAAGCTGCGTAAGAAACTTTAGACGAAAATCGTTTGCTGGGAAGTTCTATTAAATTCAGCTGCGGGATATTTTGAGAATACTTAATTAGGAGATGTTTCCGTCCTTTTAAGCATTTCCTTTCGGCAGTTTAATGTAATATTTTTTTGTAGATTGGGAGTCTACTTCTGCTCCGGACCCTGAAGACACAATCGCTGAATAATAGAAATCATTTTACATTAATGTTGGTGTATTTAATTTAATATTAGCTGAAACGAGGGGCGATCGTCCTTCAATTTTCTTTTATGCACAAGAATAAATAAATAAAAAAAACACAAAACAAAAACATGAAACGGTTCAAAAACGTTTCGTCTTAAAGTGGTTGCAAAGGCAGAAAGTTGCATTCTTTTCAGCCCCCCCCTAATACTTAACTGAGCCCCCTCTTGATCCGGCGATGTCCACGAGTGCCTCGGCTGTTCAGGACACAGCAGTTGCGCCACTGGTTCCTGCTACTGCCAATCAAACTAAGTTAGCCAATGAGGAGAGAGAAGGGGGGCAGGGCCAAATAGCGGCTCTGTGTCTCCGAATGGATACATGGAGCTGCGGCTCGGTTGCCCCCATAGCAAGCTGCTTGCTATGGGGGCACTCAACAGGAAGGAGGGGCCAGGAGCTCCAGAGACCTGAGAAGAGGAGGATCGGGGCTGCTCTCTGCAAAACCAATACAGAGCAGGCAAGTATAACATGTTTGTTATTTTAATAGAGGATGGAAAAAAGAAGAGGCTTCACAATCACCATAGTGTTACTAAACCCAGGACCCGGCATTCGCTATACAGAGCATCCAGAAAGCATTCACGGCGCTTCACTTTTTCCACATTTTATGTTACAGCCTTATTGCAAAATGGATTAAATTAATTCTTTTCCTCAAACTTCTACAAACAATCCCCCATTAAGACAACGTTAAAGAAATTTGTTTGAACTCTTTGCAAATGTACTAAAAATAAAAAAAGGGAACAAATCCGATGTACATAAGTATGACAGGCTCCTCCCATGTACATAAGTATGACAGGCTCCTCCCATGTACATAAGTATGACAGGCTCCCCCCATGTACATAAGTATGACAGGCTCCTCCCATGTACATAAGTATGACAGGCTCCTCCCATGTACATAAGTATCACAGGCCCCTCCCATGTACATAAGTATCACAGGCCCCTCCCATGTACATAAGTATCACAGGCTCCTCCCATGTACATAAGTATCACAGGCTCCTCCCATGTACAGAAGTATCCCAGGCTCCTCCCATGTACATAAGTATCCCAGGCTCCTCCCATGTACATAAGTATCCCAGGCTCCTCCCATGTACATAAGTATCACAGGCTCCTCCCATGTACATAAGTATCACAGGCCCCCTCCCATGTACATAAGTATCACAGGCTCCTCCCATGTACATAATTATGACAGGCTCCTCCCATGTACATAAGTATCACAGGCCCCTCCCATGTACATAAGTATCACAGGCCCCTCCCATGTACATAAGTATCACAGGCCCCTCCCATGTACATAAGTATCACAGGCCCCTCCCATGTACATAAGTATCCCAGGCTCCTCCCATGTACATAAGTATCCCAGGCTCCTCCCATGTACATAAGTATCACAGGCCCCCTCCCATGTACATAAGTATGACAGACTCCTCCCATGTACATAAGTATCCCAGGCTCCTCCCATGTACATAAGTATCACAGGCCCCCTCCCATGTACATAAGTATCACAGACTCCTCCCATGTACATAAGTATCACAGACTCCTCCCATGTACATAAGTATGACAGGCTCCTCCCATGTATATAAGTATCACAGGCCCCGTCCCATGTACATAAGTATCACAGGCTCCTCCCATGTACATAAGTATCACAGACTCCTCCCATGTACATAAGTATCACAGACTCCTCCCATGTACATAAGTATCACAGACTCCTCCCATGTACATAAGTATCAAAGACTCCTCCCATGTACATAAGTATGACAGGCTCCTCCCATGTACATAAGTATCACAGACTCCTCCCATGTACATAAGTATGACAGGCTCCTCCCATGTACATAAGTATCACAGGCTCCTCCCATGTACAGAAGTATCACAGGCTCCTCCCATGTACATAAGTGTCAGTCTTTGCCATAACACTCAGCACTGATCTCAGGTCCCTCCTGATTCCACTGATCATCCTCGAGACGTTTCTACAACCTGATTGGAGGTCACCTGTGGTAAATGCAGTTGATTGGACATCATTGGGAAAGGCACACACCTGTCTATAGAAGGTCCCACAGGTAACAGTGCATGTCAGAGCACAAACCAAGCCATGATGTCCAAGGAATTGTCTTTAGACCTCCGAGACAGGATTGTATGGAGGCACAGATCGGGGGAAGGGTACAGAAACATTGTATGCAGCATTGAAGGTCCCAATGAGCACAGTGGTCTCCATTATCTGTAAATGGAAGAAGTTTGGAACCACCAGGACTCTTCCTAGAGCGGGCCGCCCGGCCAAACAGCGATTGGGGGAGGAGAACCATAGTCAGGGAGGTGACCAAGAACCCCGATGGTCACTCTGGCAGAGCTCCAGCATTTCTCTGTGGAGAGAGGAGAACCTTCCAGAAGAATTTCCATCTCTGCAGCACTCCACCAATCAGGCCTGTATGGTAGAGGGGCCAGACGGAAGCCACTCATCAGTAAAAGTCACATGACAGCCGCCTGGAGTTTTCCAAAAGACACCTGAAGGACTCTCAGACCACGAGAAACAAAATTCTCTGGTCTGATGAAACAAAGATTGAACTCTTTGTCCTGAATGGCAAGCGCCATGTCTGGAGGAAACCAGGCACCGCTCATCACCTGGCCAATACCATCCCTACCGTGAAGCAGCAAATCCACACAGAGGACATCTACACTGATCATCAGTGCAGCCCCAACAGTGCCTGAAAATGCTGCCAATCTGTACCCATCAGTGATGTCTGTCAGTGTCCATCAGTGCCACCTATCAATGCCTCCTCATTAGTGCCCACCTCAGTGCAGCCCATCTGTGCCACCTATCAGTGTCCATCAGTGCCTCCTCATCTGTGCCACCTATCAGTGCCCATCAGTGCCTCCTCATCTGTGCCCATCAGTGCCTCCTCATCTGTGCCACCTATCAGTGCCCATCAGTGAAGGAAAAAAAATTACTTAAACTCTTTTATAATAGAAACTAAGAAAAACGTTTATTTTTTTCAAAATTCACAGTCTTTTTGTTTAGGAAAAAAAAAAAACACAGAGGTGATCAAATACCACCAAAAGAAAGTTCTATCCATCTAAAAAAAAAAAAAAAAAAAAAAAAAAAAACATAAAAATTTTGTTTGGGTACAGTGTTGCATGACCGCGCAATTGTCATTCAAAGTGTAACAGTGCTGAAAGCTGAAAATTGGCCTGGGCAGGAGGGGGGTGAAAGTGCCCGGTATTGAAGGGGTTAAACAAAATTTTCAGGCCTAAAAGGATTTCTTTGCACAGAGCACAAAAACAGCTCTGGTAGCAAAAGGGTTCAAGAAGAAGCAGTAGACAAGGTAAGTATCCAGGGCGAGCTGCTACAATTATGTGGGGCACCCCCCCCCCCCCCCGCAGGAGCCGTTGGTGAATGCAGTCCTATTCCCCCTACTTAGAGCACACACAGCCAGGCACACAGCATTTTCCTCACTCTTCCCCTGGCTCCAAAGAACAGTCAAGGGGTTTTTTTTGGGATAGGGACAGGGAGCATGGGATAACCCCAGGAAACTGCAGAACTGAACAACATGAGGATTCACTTTCTGGCAACACAGAGCAAAAAAGCAAAGTCCCCCGGGATGTCTGATGCTCCTGGTGACCCGTACTCCTTCCAGAGTTTAACCCCTTGCCTACCGGGCACTTTCACCCCCTTCCTGCCCAGGCCAAATTTACGCTCTCACACTTTGACAATTACGCGGTCATACTACACTGTAGCTAAAGACATTTTTTTATCATTTTTCTTCACACAAACAGAGCTTTCTTTTGGTGGTATTTAATCACCACTAGGTTTATTTTTTGCTAAATTAACAAAAAAAATAAAAAAGTTTTTTCATATTTTGTTATAAAATTTTGCAAACAGGTAATTTTTCTCCTTTGATGGGCACTGATGAGGCGGCACTGATGGGCACTGGCTGACAGCTGATCACATGGTAAAAGGCCTGCTGTGATTGGCCCAAGGCGTCCCAAGGACTCAACGATCACGAGCGCCCCAGGGGGTTTGTGGGCTGCATGAGAATGTCCATGTACGCCCTCCCGGCATTTGATAGCTCCTCCCCACAGTGTATAACCCCCTAGGAGAAGTGCTCTCCCAGGGGGTTACCTTGCGGGCGTATAACCCCCTAGGAGATGTGCTCTCCCAGGTGGTTACCTTGCGGGCGTATAACCCCCTAGGAGAAGTGCTCTCCCAGGGGGTTACCTTGCGGGCGTATAACCCCCTAGGAGAAGTGCTCTCCCAGGGGGTTACCTTGCGGGTGAATAACCCCCTAGGAGAAGTGCTCTCCCAGGGGGTTACCTTGCGGGCGTATAACCCCCTAGGAGATGTGCTCTCCCAGGTGGTTACCTTGTGGGCGTATACCCCCTAGGAGAAGTGCTCTCCCAGGGGGTTAACTTGCGGGCGAATAACCCCCTAGGAGAAGTGCTCTCCCAGGGGGTTACCTTGCGGGCGTATAACCCCCTAGGAGAAGTGCTCTCCCAGGGGGTTACCTTGCGGGCGTATAACCCCCTAGGAGAAGTGCTCTCCCAGGGGGTTACCTTGCGGGCGTATAACCCCCTAGGAGAAGTGCTCTCCCAGGGGGTTACCTTGCGGGCGTATAACCCCCTAGGAGAAGTGCTCTCCCAGGGGGTTACCTTGCGGGCGAATAACCCCCTAGGAGAAGTGCTCTCCCAGGGGGTTACCTTGCGGGCGTATAACCCCCTAGGAGATGTGCTCTCCCAGGTGGTTACCTTGCGGGCGTATAACCCCCTAGGAGAAGTGCTCTCCCAGGGGGTTACCTTGCGGGCGAATAACCCCCTAGGAGAAGTGCTCTCCCAGGGGGTTACCTTGCGGGTGTATAACCCCCTAGGAGAAGTGCTCTCCCAGGGGGTTACCTTGCGGGCGTATAACCCCCTAGGAGAAGTGCTCTCCCAGGGGGTTACCTTGCGGGCGTATAACCCCCTAGGAGAAGTGCTCTCCCAGGGGGTCACCTTGCGGGCGAATAACCCCCTAGGAGAAGTGCTCTCCCAGGGGGTTACCTTGCGGGCGAATAACCCCCTAGGAGAAGTGCTCTCCCAGGGGGTTACCTTGCGGGCGTATAACCCCCTAGGAGAAGTGCTCTCCCAGGGGGTTACCTTGCGGGCGAATAACCCCCTAGGAGAAGTGCTCTCCCAGGGGGTTACCTTGCGGGCGTATAACCCCCTAGGAGATGTGCTCTCCCAGGTGGTTACCTTGCGGGCGTATAACCCCCTAGGAGAAGTGCTCTCCCAGGGGGTTACCTTGCGGGCGTATAACCCCCTAGGAGAAGTGCTCTCCCAGGGGGTTACCTTGCGGGCGAATAACCCCCTAGGAGAAGTGCTCTCCCAGGGGGTTACCTTGCGGGCGTATAACCCCCTAGGAGATGTGCTCTCCCAGGTGGTTACCTTGCGGGCGTATAACCCCCTAGGAGAAGTGCTCTCCCAGGGGGTTACCTTGCGGGCGTATAACCCCCTAGGAGAAGTGCTCTCCCAGGGGGTTACCTTGCGGGCGAATAACCCCCTAGGAGAAGTGCTCTCCCAGGGGGTTACCTTGCGGGCGTATAACCCCCTAGGAGATGTGCTCTCCCAGGTGGTTACCTTGCGGGCGTGCTCCCGAGTCCATAGACGCTGAATGTAGGACTCAGCCCTGCCCCCCGGCGACCACGTCATTGGATTTGATTGACAGCAGTGGGAGGGAGTCAATGGCTGCGCTGCCATCAATCTATCCAATCAAGAGCCGAGGCAACGGGGAGAGGGGAAGAGCGTGTCTCTGGCAGGGGGGGAAATACAGGACTGGGGGGCCGGTCAGTGACAGAAGTTTTTTCACCTTAATGCAGAGGATGCATTAAAGCGGAGGTCCACCCTAAAATAGACCTTCCGCTCATCGGAATATCCCCCCCCCCCCCCCCTCCGGCGCCACAATTGGCACCTTTCAGGGGGGAGGGGGGTGCAGTTACCTGGATAATCCAGGTAACTGCACCCACTTCCGGGATAGCTCTCTGCGGAAAGGGGCGTAGATTACGCCCCTTTCCCCAAGTGCCCGCCCCTTTCCGCAAGTGCCCCGCTGCCTGCTGGGAAAACACACAGATCCCAGAGGCAGCGGGGACCGTCCTTATTGCGCAGCGCGGCTCGCGCATGCGCAGTAGGGAACCGGGAAATGAAGCCGAAAGACTCCATTTCCTGATTCCCATACCCAAGATGGCGGCGGCAGCACCCGAGAAGCGATCTACAGATCGGCTTCGGGTGCCGACATCGCGGGCGCGCTGGACAGGTAAGTGTCACTATTTTAAAAGTCAGCAGCTGCAGTATTTGTAGCTGCTGGCTTTTAAAAAAAAAAAAAAAAACGCGGAGTCCCGGCGGACTCCCGCTTTAAGGTGAAAAAGCAACTCCTTTAACAGCTACACACAGTCGCTAACTCCCCAGCAGTGCGATCTTGTAGTCACTTAGCCACAATATCATCGGTTGCCTCCTGCCGATATCCACCAGACTTTTCCTAGTGAGGAAGATGTAGACACCACCATAAGACAACTGGACTATTTCCCATCAACATCTTCCTGGCTTTCTCCAGTGAGCTTCTCCAGACATAACTTGATCCCTTGATGTGGCATTGCAAATAGGCCCCCAAGCTATGCCTAGCTGGGACCCCGTAATCTTCCTGAAGACTTCCTCTAGGATCCTGTACCAGGCACACTGCACCCTGCTGCCCAGGCCTTAGGCTACTTATGGACTCTCTCACCACCTACTGGGCACCCCCCCCCCTTCAGGGATTGGCTAGAGTTCCATAAATAAATACTCAGGCCGCATGCCCCATCCTTCCTCCCACTATGATTCTAGAATCCTCTAGAGCACGGTTTCTCAACTCCAGTCCTCAAGGCGCCCCAACAGGTCATGTTTTCAGGCTCTCCATTATTTTGCACAGGTGATTTGATCAGTTTGACTGCCTTAGTAATTACCACAACTGTTTTATCTGAGAAAAATCCTAAAAACATGACCTGTTGGGACGCCTTGAGGACTGGAGTTGAGAAACACTGCTCTAGAAGACATCTCCCGGCTTTGCACTGTGCGGTCATTGTAACAATGAACATTGGAGCAGAGCACCAAAGAATGACCTTGTTAATGTTCTTCTGCTTCTTCGTTGTCCTATCAGGTGAGTGTGGGCGGGCCAGTGACCAAAATGTACTGCTTCTCTTTAGAGGAGAAGAGTGAGGTCAGAGAACTGGCTGGGCACTGAGCCTGGCTGAAGGGAAATACAAATCTTATAGCAGGTAGGACCGTTCCCCTTTGAGTACTTTGCTGGAGTTGAGCGTTAATGTCTTTAATAATTACTCCTAATGAATTAATTACTCCTAAATGAAGTTCAGGTGCTTGCCTCATCACAACGCTGAACGTTAATAATTGCGGAAGTGTGAATGGAAGAGAAATGAGATCGATGAATGCTTTGCCTAGAGATCATATATTTGGCAGGCATCCCAGATACAAGGCACAGTATCAGATTTAAGGATAGTCCCTTGGGCAATATTAGGAGACTAAATAAATGTTATTGAAGTATAGTTGTATACACAGTTTGAACTCCTATATTACTGTCTATTACACCAACTGATTCACCCGACAATCTACCCACGGGGGGTGGCAAATCTCTGAACCGTGACTGCGTACATGTGATCTGTGGCATGAACTGCAGTCTTTGAAAATGTCCACTTAAAGCGGACCTTCACCCTCCCGAGAAAGATCTCCACCCCTCCTCGCTTCCTTATTTCCCCTTTAGTTTAAGTTTTTTATTTTATTTAAATTTTTTTATTGAAAGTCCGCCCCGCCTCCTCATGCACGTCACTGGCCTTAGGCAAATGACGCGCACATTGCCCGCTTTGCCTCCCGGGATATGTACATCACATACCCCAGGAGGCATAGCCTTTCATTGAAGAACAGGAGGAGGGGACGGGCCAGCAGGCCTCTCAACGATGTCGGAGAGCAATTGGAGGCCTCGGGATGGAGCTGTGTCCGAGCTTATTATCTCAGCGGGTCAACGCTGGATCTACTGGATGGGCGAGTCTCGGAAATGTGCAGATGCCACAATCATGTAAGCAGGGCAAAAAAATAAATAAAATGGGGAGGTTGGCCGCAGTTCCTCTTTAAATCCAAGCAGATATCCATATTATATATATATATATATACAGTGGTGTGAAAAAGTGTTTGCCCCCTTCCTCATTTCCTGTTCCTTTGCATGTTTGTCACACTTAAGTGTTTCGGAATATCAAACCAATTTAAACAATAGTCAAGGACAACACAAGTAAACACAAAATGCAATTTGTAAATGAAGGTGTTTATTATTAAAGGTGAAAAAAAATCCAAACCATCATGGCCCTGTGTGAAAAAGTGATTGCCCCCTAAACCTAATAACTGGTTGGGCCACCCTTAGCAGCAACAACTGCAACCAAGCGTTTGCGATAACGTGCAATGAGGCTTTTACAGCGTCCTGGAGGAATTTTGGCCCACTCATCTTTGCAGAATTGTCCTAATTCAGTTACATTAGAGGGTTTTCGAGCATGAAGGGCCTTTTTAAGGTCATACCACAACATCTCAATAGGATTCAGGTCAGGACTTTGGCTAGGCCACTCCAAAGTCTTCATTTTGTTTTTCTTCAGCCATTCGGTGGTGGACTTGCTGGTGTGTTTAGGATCATTGTCCTGCTGCAGAACCCAAGTTGGTTTCAGCTTGAGTACACGAACAGATGGTCGGACATTCTCCTTCAGGATCTCTTGGTAGACAGCAGAATTCATAGTTCCTTTTATCACGGCAAGTCTTCCAGGTCCTGAAGCAGCAAAACAGCCCCAGACCATCACACTACCACCACCATATTTTACTGTTGGTATAATGTTCTTTTTATGAAATGCAGTGTTCCTTCTACGCCAGATATACTTGGACACACACCTTCCAAAGAGTTCCACTTTTGTCTCATCGGTCCACAGAATGTTGTCCCAAAAGTCTTGGGGATCATCAAGATGTGTTGTGGAGAAATTGAGACGAGCTTTGATGTTCTTTTTGCTCAGCAGTGGTTTTCTCCTTGGAACTCTGCCATGCAGGCCATTTTTGCCCAGTCTTTTCCTGATGGTGGAGGCATGAATGCTGACCTTAACTGAGGCAAGTGAGGCCTGCAGTTCCTTGGACGTTGTTGTGGGGTCTTTTGTGACCTCTTGGATGAGTCGTCGCTGCGCTCTTGGGGTAATTTTGGGCGGCCGGCCACTCCTGGGAAGGTTCACCACTGTTCCATGTCTTCGCCATTTGTGGATAATGGCTCTCACTGTGGTTCGCTGGATTCCCAAAGCTTTGGAAATGGCTTTATAACCCTTTCCAGACTGATAGATCTCAATTACTTTCTTTCTCAATTGTTCCTGAATTTCTTTGGGTCTCGGCATGATGTGTAGCTTTTAAGGATCTTCTGGTGGACCTTACTGTGTCAAGCAGCTCCTATTTAAGTGATGCCTTGATTGTGAACAGGTGTGGCAATAATCAGGCCTGGGTGTGGCTAGAGAAATTGAACTCAGGTGTGGACAACCACAGTTATAGTATGTTTTAACAAGGGGGGCAATCACTTTTTCACACAGGGCCATGATGGTTTGGATTTTTTTTCACCTTTAATAATAAACACCTTCATTTACAAATTGCATTTTGTGTTTACTTGTGTTGTCCTTGACTATTGTTTAAATTGGTTTGATGTTCCGAAACACTTAAGTGTGACAAACATGCAAAGGAACAGGAAATGAGGAAGGGGGCAAACACTTTTTCACACCACTGTATATATATATATATATATATATATATATATATATTTTTTTTTTTTATTAAAAAACAGCTTCAGGGTTGTCTTCTTTGCCCCACCCCATGCCCCGCTACTGGTTTGAGGTGCTACTCCCAGCGACAAACCAATAGTGTGGCACAGGAACGTGGGCAGAACTGGCAAATCAGTCACTATCTGGTTACTGGTATTTGGGTCTAGCAGATCCCAATTATGACACGTAGAAAGAGCTTAAAGCGGTCGTATACACTCAGGAGAAAAAAAAAGTAACAAAAAAAAAAAAACCCTGTAAAGGAAAAAGGCATGATGAGCTAGAATGTGCCGCATACTACACGCATTATGAAATACTTACCTTAGAATAAGGTCCCCGCCGAGGGAGCTGACATTTTGCCCTTGGCGCGTCTTCTGCAGCTACAGTGCTGTGAGTGGCTGGAGCCGCGATGCCGTCACTCCCGCGCATGTACGCGGGAGTCCTCTCCCTTCAGCTGGGCATTCACACTGCATGCGCCACTGACATCAGCGGTTGCATGCAAAGTGAATATTTCCTAAACCGTACAAGTTTAGGAGATATTCATTTTACCTACAGGTAAGCCTTATTATAAAAAAAAGTGACTATACAACCACTTTAAAGTGGTTGGAAACCTCAGACATGAAATATGAACAAAGCATATCCCTCTATAGTTTGCACTTATCTCAATACAGAGCTCTAAGTGTCATTTCTGTCTGCTGCTTCCTTCCTCTGCTATCTGCACGAGTCACTTCTGACAGGTTTTTCTGACACCAAGAGTTAAAAAGGTGACAGGCAAGGGAGCTCCAGCACACAGCCTCTGAGAGCTTCAGCTATGTTTCTGTGAGCGGTGTGTGTGTGTTCCCTCCAATCAGCTCTCAGAGCTCTAACTGATTTAACTTCAGCTCTCCGCCCCCTGTTTTTCGGAGCTGAGAGGTCCTGTGTACATTCTGCACTACGATGTGGGGGAAAAAATAGGTATAGATGAACGGGTACAACTTACGTAGAAGGATTTGTCTCATCTCTGTGTATCACCCGAGGCCAGTCCCTTCACTGGGTACAGGTAAAGGTTTGCAACAACTTTAACTTATTCCGTAGATAAGGGCACCTCCATTGCATGAAGTGACCTATTGCATTTCTGGCAGGCCCCCAATATAAGGTGGGTAAACCCTAGGAGGGAAAAGCATTGTGGTGTACCTTGGACAGGAAAGATGTAGCAGAGGACTTAGTAAAACCGTGTTGGTTCCCCCCACCCATGGGCTTTCTAAATTACAGGCCTTGAGACACCAGTGCTGACCTAAATGGAACATCGACTTTACACTGTGCCAGAAGGTCTGGGTTTATTGGATTGAAACCTGAAGCGCCTTATTCACCTTAACCAGTCTTTGTAAGTTACACTCTTTATACAGTAAAGATATTGGACTTTGGCTTCTAGCTGGAATGACGTTATTCAAGAGAATGTCAGACACTTGAGCGGAAGTGTGTAATATGGGGCCATACACAGTTAGGCCACAGGTGTCTGGATGGGTATCAACTCATAATACATTCCACGGGTGCTGATGGCCAGGGTCCTGGATACAAGGTATATGGTGTAAACTGGGACAGGAGTGGTGGCGGCCAGCGGAAGAAGTCACCCTCCTGACAATAAAGAGCGGACTCCTCTTCGGAACACGTGCCAGGTGGCTGGTGTAACATGGGATCCCGGTATAAGGCTGGACTGTCAGATCCCTGAACCACAGCGCCCTGTAATGTCAGTACACCCAACCACTTTTAGGTCAGTGCTATTGTGAACCAGGAGTATGGTGTACAGCCGTGGCCAAAAGCTTAGAGAATGACACAAATATCAATTTTCACACAGTCTGCTGCTTCAGTTTTTATGATGGCCATTTGCATCTACTCCAGAATGTTATGAAGAGCAATCAGATGAATTGCAAAGTCCCTCTTTGCAATGAAAATTAACTTAATCCCCAAAAAAACAAAACAAAACATTTCCACTGTATTTGGACAGAAGGCTTCGGGTTGCCCAAGAAAAAAGTCCAACAAGCGCCAGGACAGTCTCCTACAGTTGATTCGGCTGCGGGATCGGGGGGGGGGGGGCACCACCAGTGCAGAGCTTGCTCAGGAATGGCAGCAGGCAGGTGTGAGAACATCGGCACACTCAATGAGGAGAAGAATATTAGGGGATGGCCTGGTGTCAAGAAGGGCAGCAAAGAAGCCACCCGCCTCCAGGAAAAACATCAGGGACAGACTGATATTGTGCAAAAGGTACAGGGATTGGACTGCTGAGGACTGGGGGAAAGTAAAGTCGTTTTCTCTGATGAATCCCCTTTCCAATTGGGTTATCCGGAAAAAAACATTGTCCGGAAAAGAAAAAGGTGAGCTCTACAATCAGTTCTGCACCACGTCAACAGTAAAGCATCCTGAGACCATTCCTGTGTTGGGGTTGCTTCTCAGCCAAGGGAATGAGCTCACTTATGCCGCGTACACACGAGCGGACTTTTCAACATCCAAAGTCCGACGGAATGATTCCGTCAGACTATTCGATCGTGTGTGGGCTGCAACGGACTTTTGACTCGCCAAAGTCCGAAGGACTTTAGAATATGGAACATGCTTCAAATTTTTCCGACGGAACTCCGCCGGACCCGGTCCCTTCGAAAAATTCGCTCGTGTGTGTGCTATTCCGACGGACTAAAACCGACGCTAGGGCAGCTATTGGCTACTGGCTATGAACTTCCTTATTCGAGTCCAGTCGTACGTCATCACGTTCGAATCCGTCGGAGTTTGGTGTGATTGTGTGTGGCCAAGTCTGCTCAGTCGAAAAGTCTGTCAGAACTCTGTCGGAACTCCGGCAGAACTCCGGCAGGACTCCTTCGGAAGTCTGTCGGACATAAATCCTCTCGTGTGTACGGGGCTTTACAATTCTGCTCAAGAACACCGCCATGAATAAAAAACGGTACAAAAACATCCTCCGAGAGCAACTTCTCCCAACCATCCAAGAACAGTTTGGTGAGGAACAATGCCTTTTCCACCTTGCCATTAGGCAAAAGTGAAAACTAAGTGGCTTGGGGGACAAAACATCGAAATGTTGGGTCCATGGCCTGGAAACTCCCCAGATCTTATTCCCATTGAGAACTTGAGGTTAATCCTCAAGAGGCAGATGAACAAATAAAACCCCAAAAAATTCTGACAAACTCCAAGCATTTATTGTTTAACCACTAGAGATCCGCGCTATATAGCCAAATGACGCCTACAGCGCGGACCTCCTTTGCCGGGACGACGTCTATCGACGTCGTCCCCTGCACGAGCGGCCTGCGCGCCCCCCGAGGGACGCATGCGGCGCGCTCTGTGATCGGCGAGTCTATGAGACTCGCCTGATCACGGATCCGAGCAAGGGGTCGATCCCGACCCCTTACCACGTGATCAGCTGTCAGCCAATGACAGCTGATCATGTGATACAACGGAGCCGGTAATCGGCTATTTTTCCTCCTCGCGCTGACAGCGCGAAGAGAGAAAATAAAAAAAGAGCCGATCACCGGTGGCCATGAACGGGACATCAGTCCCGATCACGGCCAGCTTACCAGTGCCCACCTGCCCCCTGCCAGTGCCACCTCATGAATAAATAAGTGCCCCCGTCAGTGCCCATAGTGCCACCCAGCAGTGCCCACAGTGCCACCCATCAGTGCCCACAGTGCCACCCATCAGTGCCCACAATCTGCCTCAACAACGGTGCTGCACCCCAGTGCCACATATCCGTGCCCATCAGTGTCCTCTACCAGTGCCCATCAGTGCCGCCCATCAGTGCCACCTATCAGTGCCCATCAGTCCCATCTATCAGTGGTACCTATCAGTGCCCCTTAGTGCCACCCATCCATGCCATCTTATCTGTGCCCATCTTTGCCCATCAGTGTCGCCTTATCTGTGCCCATCAGTACCGCCTTATCTGTGCCTATCGGTGCCACCTTATCTGTGCCTATTAGTGCCACCTTAACTATGCCTATTAGTGCCCACCAGTGCAGCCTATCAGTGCCCACCAGTGCAGCCTATCAGTGCCGCCTCATCAGCGCACTTCAATGAAGGAGAAAAATGACCTGTTTGCAAAATTTTATAACAAACCATTAAACATGATTTTTTTTTTTTTTTGCATCTTTTTTTGTTTGGCAAAAAATAAAACTCCGAGCTGTAATTAAATACCACCAAAAGAAAGCTCTATTTGTGGGAAAAAAATGATAAAAATTTCATTTGGGCACAGTGTTGTATGACCGCGTAATTGTCATTCAAAGTGCACCAGCGCTGAAAGCTGAAAATTGGTCTGGGCAGGAGGGGGGTTTAAGTGCCCAGTAAGCAAGTGGTTAAGAATGGGCAGCCATCAGTCATGATGTAGCCCAAACGTTGATTGACAGCATGCCAGGGCAAACTGCAGAGGTCTTGAAAAAAGAAGGGTCAACACTGCAAATATTGACCCTTTGGATAAACCTCATGTCCTTGTCTAACAGGCCGTGCCTCACTATTGGTTTGGAGAAGCTGCCCATCACAGTAATGAGCCAATACTGTGGTACAGAAGAGCGTCAATAGTTGGTGATCCCAGGAACTGGCTGCTATCTGGATATTTGTTCTGAGGGCTCCATATACACAGTACAGAAAAGCAGACCCGACATTGACATAAGTCCAATCCTGACTGGTTCTCTTCAAATTAAAATGTGTCAAGTGCCGGTGGAACCTCTACTGGCCTCCTGAGGAAATCCTAGTTGCCTGGCTGTGTAATTTCTTTTAAATCACAAACACAAGCGGCTGCTCCCTATTTTTTGGAAGCGTCCGCAAATCCCAAGTAAGGAGGAGTGGCGCCGCAGGGTGGGTGACATCCGGGAGGCAGAGGGGTGGATTGCCACTTGCAGAAGGGCCCATGACCGCTTCACTGCGATTTGGCAGCCCTGGCTAGTGTATATAGCGAACCCTGGACACATTTCATCCAGTTTGGATGTGGCCCTCCTGGAACTGGCGGAGCCATCCCTAAGGGGACGCCCCCAGGGCTTACAGATGGGGACCAGGAGCTGAGGAGAGTCCAACACTCAATTTAACATTTCATTAATCAGGGGCGAGGAGACAGGATGCTATTCTCTCTCTTCACTCACCCCCTTGATCATCCTACATGTATGGAGAGGTTGACGGGGCTCGGAGAGGAGGCGGAGTCGGAAGAGAGGCTTCAGGTATGCTCTAAACCACTTTTCTTTTCCCTTCTTTTTCTCACTTAACTACTTTCTAATACTTTATGACTTGAATAGTTATGGCTGCCTACGGGCAGATGGTTGATATGTTGAGTGCCAGGTGACGGGTGAGGAATGGAGGACTTGGGTGGCCCAACAAAAATTTGGCGACCTGACGCCATGGGACAACCTGACTTGAACAGGGAAATGGCACTTTGGTGCCGCTATTATGCAGGACTGCCCCCCTTCCCCCAGCACGCGGTCGTCTAGGAAGCCGTCGGCCCCACGTGAGTTACCTTGAACGTTAAAGCTGACCAAGCGTATCACGCGTGAGAACCTCTTACAAGAGGACAGACCAGTCCTATACTGCACGAACTAGACTGCGGACTGGGATTACTCAGCCCAACAATCAGTTGACCTACCGTGCTGACCCGTCACCTGGTAAATACTCTCTTAGTAACCTAATCAGTACCAAGTTAATTTACGACTGTTGACTATTCATGTTCTTGTTCCCACTACAAGTGAAAAACGAAAAAGGAACGACTGGAGTATTATGTATCAGCATTACCTACAGCAAATGTTTATCTTCTCTGTTCATTTTCATTTATTTTTTTTCATTCTTTTACTGTATATCAAGCTGTAATACCCTATCTCCTATAAATAAAGATTGTTTAACCACTTCCCGACCAGCGCACGACGATGTACGTCGACAGCATGGCACGGGCAGGCATATTGGCGTACATGTACGTCCAATATTCGTTGCCGCCCTGCCATCGGGAGCGCGCCGCCGGCGGCGCGCTCCCGCACTGGTCGGCACCCCCGTGAGTCCGGTCGCGGGACCCGCGGACTCGATCGCCGCGGGCATCCCCGCGATCGTCTCACAGAGCGGCCGAATGGAGGAAATGCTGTATAAACAAAATTTTTCCATTCTGCCTAGCAACTAGTGACGCTGATCCCTGCTCCATGTGATTGGAGCAGAGATCAGTGTACACTAAATGAAAGCCCAACCCCCCCACAGTTAGTAACACACCCCTAGGAACACTTAACCCCTACACTGCCACCCACTGGTTAACCCCTTCACTGCCAGTGTCATTTACACAGGAATCACTGCATTTATATAGCAGTGATTACTGTATAAATGACAATGGTCCCAAAAATGTGTCAAAAATGTCCGATGGGTCCCCGACAATGTCGCAGTCACAATAAAAATCGCAGATCGCCGCCATTACTAGTAAAAAAAAAAAATAATAAAAAATTAATAATAAAAATGCTATAAAACTATCCCTATTTTGTAAACGCTATAACTTTTGCGCAAACCAACCAATTTTTTACCAAAAATATGTAGAAGAATACGTATCGGCCTTTATATTTTTATATATTTTTGGGGGATATTTATTATAACAAAAAGTAAAAAATAATGCGTTTTTTTCAAAATTGTCGCTCTATTTTTGTTTATAGCGCAAAAAATAAAAACCGCAGGGGTGATCAAATACCACCAAAAGAAAGCTCTATTTGTGGGGAAAAAAGGACGTCAATTTTGTTTGGGAGCCACGTCGCACGACCGCGCAATTGTCAGTTAAAGCGACGCAGTGCCGAATCGCAAAAAGTGGTCTGGTCTTTGACCAGCAAATTGGTCCGGTCTGAAAGTGGTTAAATCACAAACACAGAGCAAGCATGCTTTAAATTAGTGTCCCAATGGCCTATCTCCATACTTGCAGGTGGTCAGTGACCTAGAGAGTATTGAAGCCAAAGAATTAGCATGACAGCCAAGGAACTGGCATTTTTAAAAGCAGCAATGGCAACCTTTCTGGTACTCTCATGATAGAGTAACATTGAGCTTTAAGCATCACTTTGCAATGATTGTAAAAAGTCAGAGGTTGACATTACAGCGACATTGTGTCATGTACAATTGTAACTTAACTAGACACCCAACATGTGACCTCCAGGTGCCAATCCATTCATCTTTGGTGGAGTGGAGCAGAGGCAATGAAGGGAAGATCGGGCTCCATAGGCATCATGTGAATGAGTCAGTCTTCCTTCTGCCTCGGTTTCTTTCTTCCTTTCCTTTTATATTGCCATATGTTAAAACAATGTATAGTTTCTTGAAACATATTAGAAGACATCCAGTTACGAAGGACTTCTTTACAACCAGCCGTTGTCTATTGAGCATGGAACATGGATGGTCATTAATGAACGTTATTGCTTTCCCCTCGGGGGATGGACTCCATCTCTTGACTTTTGCAGTTTATTGCAAACGATGTCACTCATTGTAGCAAGTCTTCAAAACACTGCATGTAATCAATATCTTCAATAAAAATATATACAATGAACAAGTCAGTTTCGTCAGAGAGACAATCTCAGCAGAGCAGCGAAGCGAGACGGGACGTTCCCTGCAAGACATCTGCAATCTATAGTCAGCTTGATTCTCCTCCACAAATTGGCCTTTAGTAGAGTTCCTCTTTTTGAAGTGGAAACTAATCAAAATGTTAAAGCGGACCCATTTTTTTTCATCTTTCCATCTATTAAATCTTCTGCCCTTCTTGTTGTTTTAAAGCGGAGCTCCACCGGATTTTAAAACAGTAGCTCAAGATGAGTAAATATATGTTCTAATGTCAAAACGGAACCTTTTTTTTTTTCTTTTCTCCTGTACCTTTTTTGTTCTCATCATTCTGTCCATTTCCTGGATGTGGAGATTGCGGATATGGGCGGGGATAGTGCGGGGTATTTCATCATTTCCTCTATCCGCAGTGTCTCCTGGGAGCTTTGGTGATTGTTCCCAGGAGTCTCTGCAGCGGCCTGGCGCGAGTTATCGCGCAGCTAGGTTGCCATCTCATCGGGGCGGGACTTCCGGCGATGCCACCTGTTGCGATGGCAACCTGAGCTGTTGACGGCGCTCCGAATTGAAGTTACTGCGCATGCGCGAGATCGAAGATACAGCGCGCAGTGCATGCTAGTGCATCACCGACACTGTATCCTGGAAGAGGATGCCTGTGGGCTTCACATGCCCACAGGCGAGATGAGAACCCAAAAAAGATGAGATATAACTTTATTTTTAATGAGAAAATGTACATCTTAAAGACTTACAAACTGGAACAAGTGCGTAATAATTATGAATAACTTAATCTATGTCATTGTAACAAAAAAACAAAAAAAACTATTTAGGCAGTGGAACCCGGCTTTAACTTTCTGCCAGTAAAGAACTTATACAGCCCACTTCCTGTTTCTTGTCCATTCATTAGCCTAGGTGTAGGACATCATGCACAGCTCTCCCTCTCACTCTCGTGATGAGTCATATGAGGGCCAATGAGAGCTGCAGAGCTGGAGGCGTGCCTCTGTGTAAATCCAGGAAGTGAACAGGCATCATCTTCAGCTGCCCACAGTTAAAATGGCTGCAGCCAGACTCAGTGGAGGGAGAGATTTCTGCAGCATATTTGGCAAGTGCAGAATCACAGTATATATAAAAAATAATATGCAAAGTGGTTGGAGGGAATCTTCCAAATGGCAAAGATGTTTATTACAAATAATGTGAGCAGACTGCAGTTCCTCTTTAAATGTACCTAGTTGGTAGGTTGGGCTGGTTGCCACTTTTTTGTACAGTTGGTTAAATTTGCGTGCAGGGTTGCACTGGAAGCCTGTGCCTTTAAGGGAGGGGTGGGCTCCCTCCAGACATACCCGCCCTTAATCTATCCATTCCTATATCTGCTCCTACTATGGAGGCTCTGGGAATTTAGAGTTAGGACCACAGTATATACAGAGGTCCCTTGGCGTGGGCACTGCGGCTTACGCATATATTTGCACATTTGTGCAAACAAAACCCTCCGTTTTAATGTAAACTGTTAGGTGTGGTTGTTTTGCAGGCTGGCTGGCAAGTGTGCTGGGAAATCTATTGTGATGTACATTGCCCCTCCATATGCACCTTACTGCAATAGCAACTTACAGGTTGGGGTGGTTGCCGCTTTTTTTTTAACCTAGTTGGTGCCTTGAAAAAAAAAAAAAAAAAAAAAACAGGTATGTGTACTTTTGCACTACTGTGGCTACAGCCTCCTAGCAGTATATGTACAGTGTGAAACCTAAGGCTCTACTACCTCTGACTACTAGGGTCCAGAGATCAGGAGTGAGATTTGGGGTTCTTCCTACTGTGCTACTCATTGTTTTCCTTACTGGAGAGGCTGTGACATGAGGAAGCAAAGTCCTGCCTCTACCAAGATGGCAACCTCCACAGAGACATTGTGCATAAAAAGGCATAGGAAGTAATGGGGAAAATACCAGCTGTAAGGAGGCCATAAGCCAGTCGCAAGCAGGCCTCTTTGGAAACCTGGGGTTCCTCTAGGAGTTGCTAGGGGTTTCCTTGAGCTGGGGCCGACTGACCTCCAATTGGATGGTGCCTGCATAATTCAAGAGCCAACCCTACCTGGCAAAGCCAGCAGCATGACACCAACCATCGTTTTAGCTCTCTGTGAGTGTGGCATTCTGACCACCACTTGCACTCCATCGACCATCAATGTGAGGGCATTTCTTCCATCGACTCCCATGAGTTGGTTGTAGTAAGAGCAGGGCCGTATCTAGCCCATCTGTTCTAGGGGGGCGGTTAAAAGACTCATGGGGCATAACGTCAACATTGTGTGCGAGTCACTGCCAGGCTCTCGCACAGTGTGACAAATGCAGGGAACCAGTGCTTCACGCTCAGATGGCAGGCTTCTTTTCCGTGAGTCATGACTCGGAAATAACAGCTGACATGTAGTGCAGAGGTGGTGCGGGAGCGAACAGGGAATATGTATTGGGCTGTCATTATTTTTGGGATGATTAAACAGAACCTATGCCCCTTTATATCAGGAGGCCTCAGACTTTCTCTTTACATCAAGGTCCCCCCTTATACAAGGGGTCCCTATCAGTGAGCCCCCTTAAATCAATTGTCCTTATTAGTGCCCTATTACATCAACTGTCTGCATCAGAGTGCTCTTTACAGCCATTGACCTCCATCAGAATATTCCCTTAACATCAAACACCCCCATTAGAGTTCCCCCTTATATCAACTGCCCCCATCAGTTTTCCCCTTACATACATTGCCCCCCGTCAGATACCCACTTACTTCACATCAGAGCCCCCCGCCCCTACAGCAATTTTCCCCATCAGACTGGTTCATGGATCAATGAATGCACTCTCAGAGATCTGGGTGGGCAGATTGGATGAGGTAGGTAGAACTGGCCCTCCTGTACCAGGCCCCCCCCCCCCAGTTCAGCAGGCAGCCAAGGGACAAAGAGGAAACTCTTTAAATACCTTTGGGTGGATGCACAACAATTCCAGAGGCCACAGCTCCTAGCAATTATTAAATAAAAGGGCCCCATCGGTTCAGCAGCAGAGGCCAGGCACAGGGAGGGGACCATTTACGCATTTTCAGGAGCAGACAGAATACCCGAACAACCCAAAGTTTAGTCAGAACCTAGGTTTTAACCTAACTATTGCCTTATCCCTACCCAAGGGGCAGCTGTCAGGCAGACAGTACGGGGCCCCATAGGGCTGCTGTTAGAAAACACGGGGCCCCATACAGCCAATGCTTCAGTTATGAATAGACACAGCGAGTTATCGGTATCTATTATTCATTGTGTTCATTCAGGAAAGGAAGGGGCTGGTAAATAGGACATATTTACCAGGCCCTTTCCCCACTCTCCATCTTGAAGGATCCTATCGTGGGCTTGCAGCTGCCAGTGGGAAGGAGAGGAGGGAATCTGGCAGCACTGCGGGGGTGAGGTGGGGGGGGGCACACAGGGGAGCCTGGGCAGCTAGGGAAATGTATGATGCACAGGGAGGGTGATAGGTGTGCCGGGGGGGGGGGGGGGAGCAATTACTGGAGTTGATCCCATCAGCAGCTGAAAGCTAATTGGAGGGAGAGGGGAAGAAGCCAGCTTTCAGCTGCTGCAGAAAGAGCCATATAGGGGATCGGTTCCCGTAATTGCCCTCCCTCCGCTGTACCAATCACCCTCCCTGCCCACATTCAATGCACCCTGCTGCCTGGGCCCTGTGTAGGAGGACTGGTAGTGCCCCCTTATCGGTGAGGCCCCATAATTTCTAATGATGAACCTGTAGGTGAGCACAACCGGAATGTAGGGGGCACAGCCCACCCCAGCACCCCCCTAGATCTGAGCCCGAGTAAGAGCTCCCAGAGACCTGACAATTATTTTAGGAGTTCCCCTGGTGCATAAAAGGTTGAGAAAGGCTTCCATAGTCAATACTAGTGACCCTTCAATTGAGCTCCGCCTGAGGTTTTAGGCACAGCCTTGAAAGTTCAGTTCCTCTTTAAATAAAGCCCATGGTACGTGACCCCGACTTTCCCCCTTTAAATACTCCACAGTTATTTTGTTCTATTCCATTTTCAGACACTCATTCTAGAAGAGGAAGAATGATCTGTGATAAAGCCAGCCAAGTATGCTAGGCATCTATCTTCCTTAGCACTCTAATCATTTAAACAGCTACACAGCGTTCTTATGGGAACCACCGCGCTCGTGGCCCTCTGCGCAAGACAAGAAATCCAATGTAAACGCTAATGATGACCTTGACCTCCAACAGCCACTGTTAGTTAAAAATAGCTGTTGGTTCTCGTTATTTGAGAAACTATCAGGTCAGCTTTCTACGCTACGAGCAGCCGGAAAATCCAATTGTTTCCCTTCTCTTTACTGCTGCGCAGAACAGCCATTGTGCAAGCCAATACATCCGTAAGGCGCTTGTACATGATATGCTTTTAGAGAACTCTATCTGCAGGCTATCCTTTCCTGTACGGGAAACACAGAGTTGGATCCATTTTAATTACTTGGATGGACAATTTGAACATAAAAAAAAAAAATGATCGATTCTTTCGGCAAGCATGATTGCTCAAAAGTTGAGAGCCATTAGCTTTTGAAAACAAGAGATAAATAGAAGATGCTTAAATCCATTTACAGCGCCAACAATGCTGATGTTGACAGGTTCAAAAACGTGGGTGTCAATGCCCGGCCACTTACTGGCCAAGCAGTCATTCTAAACCAGTCTCTCTCAACCGGTTTTACTCCAGAGGATTGCTTGAAAAGAATTCGCCAAAACCAATTCATTGGTGGTCAGTGGCCTTAGGGCTCATTTACACTTGCTTCAAAATGTTGCATTGGATGCTTTTTTAAAGCACTCTGAATGCCAATCAGTGGCGGCTGGTGGGTTCTCCTTTCGTTTGCCTCCCCCCCAAACACCCCCCGGCATGGCAATGAAACAGAACATAAACCCCCCCATGGGTGGTCCCCGGCACTTAACCCCCCCCCCCCTCGTGTAGCAGGGCTGCGGTCTCCTCTCCTCGAGTGCGGGCAGCGGCTCCGGAGTCCACTCCTCCAGCTTCCTCCACTGTGTGCCTCCTCTTCCACCAAAGCACTAAGCATCCAATGGGATCGCCTGGGGCTTTGGCCAATCGGGGGGGGGGGGGGGGGGGAACAGGTCTCACAGACCTGCCTCCTGATTGGCGGGGAGGAACTTTAAAGTGTGATAATAGTGAAAATTCATTTCGCTTATTGTCACACAACTGGGTGGGCTCGGAGCGCCTCTGGCTCTAATCAGGTACTTCAAAAAAACACCCGCGCGACGGATATGTTGATCAGGGGGCCAGACGCATGTATAGGGGAGGTGGCGACTGTGCGCCCTCTATGGACAGGCCGCCACTGATACCAATCAAAGCTCCTGTCACTAAATAGAATGATAACCTTTACAGTCCTGGTCACTCGTTGTGTTTGCTTTGTTTTCCTTCAAATATTATCCTCCATGTCGCTTTCTTGGTGCTTCAAAGTTTTTCCAAAGCCTCCATAGAAGCCTATGACTTCTCCTGCTCCTCCTCAGCAAATTACACTCCCTTAGCCTCTGCGATTCTGCTTTATCCTGGTTTTCCTCCTACCTATCTCAGCGCACTTTTAGTGTCACTTACAACTCCATCTCCTCCGCTCCCCTTCCTCTTTCTGTTGGGGTACCCCAAGGTTCTGTCCTTGGGCCCCTCTTATTCTCACTCTATACCTCTTCCCTGGGCCAGTTGATAAGCTCCCATGGTTTCCAATACCACCTCTATGCCGACGACACTCAGATCTATCTCTCCACTCCTCAACTCACCTCCCCGATCTCCTCACAGATCTTCAACTCACTGAATGACATATCAGTATGGATGTCACACCACTTCCTCAAACTCAATCTTTCTAAAACTGAGCTTGTTATATTTCCTCCTTCACGATCCCCCCTCCCCCCGTGACTTCACCATTAATATCAACAACACAACCATTGGTCCCTCCACACATGCCAGGGTCCTGGGTGTAATCCTTGACTCTGACCTCTCCTTCAGCCCCCATATCCAATCACTGGCTAAATCCTGCCACCTTCACCTCTGCAACATCTCCAGAATTCCACCTTCCTGACTAATGACATCACAAAGCAACTCGTTCACTCCGCGATTATTTCCCGCCTTGACTACTGCAACTCTCTCCTTAATGGCCAACCCTTACACAGGCTCCTCCCCCTTCAGTCTATTATGAATGCTGGTCATCGTACCTTGACTGCTGCCCCTCTCTGCTAATCCTTTCACTGGCTTCCCCTACCCCACCGTGTAAAATTCAAAATGCTAACCATAACATACAAAGCCACCCACAACATCGCCCCCATCTACATCACCAACCTCACCTGCAGATATCGTCCCCTCCACTCCTCCCAGGACCTCCTGCTCTCTAGCTCCCTTGTTACCTCCTCTCATGCTCGCCTTCAAGACTCTCCAAAGCCTCTCCCATCCTCTGGAACTCCTTGCCCCAGTCTGTCCGATCAGCCCCCACCCTGTCCACCTTTAGGAGATCCCTGAAAACTCATTTATTCAGGGAAGCCTATCCCACACCCACCTGTCCTGAGCCACCCCCATCAAATCATTCTCTGCAGCGATTACCTTTTGTACCACCACCTCCTCCCTTTAGAATGTAAGCTCTACGAGCCGCACCATCCTGTACCTTTTGTATTGTACTGTAATTGTGTTATCCCCCTATACATTGTAAAGTACTGCATAAACTGTTGGCGCTATATAAATCGTGAATAATAATAATAATAATATGACAACACTCGCTAACAGTACCTGCAGCTTTTGAGAGGCTTTTATTCAGCGTTAGCGTCGCCTTGTTTTGGAGGTATTGCAGGTATGAGATATCCCAGGATGCACTGGGAAACCAACAAGCAAACTGGAAAGAAGTCATCAGCATTCACTTCCGGGCTCATGCGTACATATTGTGGGAGTGTCCGGTGGAGACATTACATCTGGTGTGCAGTGTGGAACAGCAGTAAAGTGAGTGGGGCCCAGACTGGAGTGGAGAAACGAACAGAATGGCTCACGTGGCGTGCAACATGGGAACACTATAGCAGAAGGTGAGCGAGGACTGGAGAGAGGACTGAGCGGCAGAGGATTAGCAGAGCAGGAGCAACTAGAAGATGTCACATGTGGTGAGCAGTGTGGGAGAAATATAGCAGGAGGTGAGCGGGGAAGATCAGCAAACCAGAGGATACACAGAGCTGGGGGCTACTTCTGAGTGGGGGATCAGCAGAGCTGGGGGTTATTACTGAGCAGTGGTTCAGCAAAGCTGGGGGTACTACTGAGTGGGGCATCAGCAGACCTAGGGTTACTTTGGAGCAGGGGATCTGCTGAGCAGGAGTACCAATAAGCTAGGAAACTGCTGAACAGGGGTACTAATGAGCTGAAGATCTGCTGAGTGGCATGACTACCGAGCCGGGGGGTTCGAACGGATCCCTTAAAAACAAACAGAAAATAAACACACACAGGGCATTTGCCAAGCTTTAACGTATCAAAAAAGCTTCACAGAAGTATCCACATAAAATAAAAAAGCATGCTGAAGCGGTAGGCACTTTAATGTGTATTAAACGTGAAGCAAGTGTAAATGATCCCTTACATTGGTGGTCATTGGCAAGAAAACTCCCTGCACGTTGGTGGTCAGAATGCACCCCTTGCAGACAGATAAAATAAATATTGATGTCATACAGCTGGCTTTGCCAAGTGGCATTGGACCTGGAACTATGGAGGCACCATCAAATGGGAGGGCAGCGAGCCAGCAACCCCTAACAAACAACTGGCCTTCACAGTAAGGAGCACATGGACAGGGGGAAGGGCAATGCATGAAAAACAAAAACAAACAAAGAAAATTTCCAGCTCAACTCACCAGCCAATTGGCTACCAACTGAATTGTCCCTGTCTACCAGATTGCATTAAAAACAGGGGTTTAGTTTGCACAGATTTAAAAATACATGCATAAGTTGCAGAGCCGCTCCAAGGCATCCCAATATTATCTGCCTTAACGCTTGTAAATTCACGAGAGCCTCCATAGTAGAAGCACATGCATTCAAATGGGTAGATAAGGGCCAGGTGAGCCTGAAGGTAGCCCAACCCTCCTTAAAGACACGGGTCCCCTCCCCAATATTACATCAGTAACAAATGACCACTGCTCCCATCTATAACTGGCCTTCACAGCAAAGAGCACATGGAAGGGCAACGCATGCAACACAAAACCAAAGGAAACTCCCAGCTCAACTCACCAGCCAATCTGCTATCAACTGACTTATCCTGTCTAACACCTTTGCTGCCATTGTGCTCTGTGCCGGGTGCCCAACGTGCCTTTAGGGAGGGGAGGGCTACCTCTGGGCTAACCCGCCCTCTATCCATCCATTGGAATGCATGTGCTTCTACTATGGAGGCTCTGCAGAAATATTGGGGTGCCTTGGAGCGGCTCTATAGCTTACGAATGTACACTGTCACACTTTGAATGACAATTGCGTGGTCATGCAACGCTGTACCCAAATTTAATTTTTTGGAGACAGATAGAGCTTTCTTTTGGTGGTATTTAATCACCACTGGTGTTTTTTTTATTTCTTGCTAAACAAATAAAAAAAAGGCTGGAAAATCTGAAAGAAAAAAACAAACAAAAACAAAACATTTTTCTTCGTTTCTGTTATAACATTTTGCAAATAAGAAATTTTTCTTCATTGATGGGCACGGACGAGGCTGCACGGATGGGCACGGACGAGGCTGCACGGATGGGCACGGACGAGGCTGCACTGATGGGCACGGACGAGGCTGCACGGATGGGCACGGACGAGGCTGGACGGATGGGCACGGACGAGGCTGCACGGATGGGCACGGACGAGGCTGCACGGATGGGCACGGACAAGGCTGCACGGATGGGCACGGACAAGGCTGCACGGATGGGCACTGACGAGGCTGCACTGGTGGGCACTGACGAGGCTGCACGGATGGGCACTGACGAGGCTGCACTGGTGGGCACTGACGAGGCTGCCCTGGTGGGCACTGACGAGGCTGCACGGGTGGGCACTGACGAGGCTGCACTGGTGGGCACTGACGAGGCTGCACTGGTGGGCACTGACGAGGCTGCACTGGTGGGCACTGACGAGGCTGCACTGGTGGGCACTGACGAGGCTGCACTGGTGGGCACTGACGAGGCTGCACTGGTGGGCACTGACGAGGCTGCACTGGTGGGCACTGACGAGGCTGCCTCTGGGCTAACCCACCCTCTATCCATTAATTGGAATGCATGTGCTTCTACTATGGAGGCTCTGCAGAAATATTGGGGTGCCTTGGAGCGGCTCTACAGCTTACGAATGTACACTGTCACACTTTGAATGGCAATTGTGTAGTCATGCAACGCTGTACCCAAATTTAATTTTTTGGAGACAGATAGAGCTTTCTTTTGGTGGTATTTAATCACCACTGGTGTTTTTTTTATTTCTTGCTAAACAAATTAAAAAAAGGTTGGAAAATCTGAAAGAAAAAAAAACAAACAAAAACAAAACATTTTTCTTCGTTTCTGTTATAACATTTTGCAAATAAGAAAATTTTCTTCATTGATGTGCACGGACGAGGCTGCACGGATGGGCATGGACGAGGCTGCACGGATGGGCACTGACGAGGCTGCACTGGTGGGCACTGACGAGGCTGCACGGATGGGCACTGACGAGGCTGCACGGATGGGCACTGACGAGGCTGCACTGGTGGGCACTGACGAGGCTGCACTGGTGGGCACTGACGAGGCTGCACGGGTGGGCACTGACGAGGCTGCACTGGTGGGCACTGACGAGGCTGCACTGGTGGGCACTGACGAGGCTGCACTGGTGGGCACTGACGAGGCTGCACTGGTGGGCACTGACGAGGCGGCACTGATGGGCACTGATAGGCAGCACTGATGGGCACTGATAGGCGGCACTGATGACCAATGATAGAGCCCCGATTATAAGTGTAAACAAAGCACTGACAGCCTTGCCGGGTATCAGCAAACCAGCACATCGTTCACTTTCATATGGACATTCACTTCTTAATGAATTTTATCATGATTATCTATTTTATAGTTTATGAATGCGAGCGATGTAATATATAAATGTTTTTGCCTGGTATCGGCTATCCTTTCCTCCCAGACACAGCATGTGAGAAAATGACTGTCCATAACAAGCAAGTCTGTTTACATGTGATAAGCCTTGATTGGACACAGCTAATCACTGTGATTGGCCCTTTACCATGATCTGTGAACAGCGGTGTTTGAAGGACACAGCAGTCACAAAGCACACCGATGTATGTCCCAGGGGGTGCTCGGGGGGGGGGGGGGGGGAGGGGTGTCCATCCATGGACGCCCTTTTAGAACTAGAGAGCCGTGCTGTAGCCGTCTTTCGGCTATAGCGTGGTACTAAAGTGGTTAATGAGCAATAAGCCGCTGCGAGTGTAGATTTTGTCCAGTATTTGAGCTATAACCAAACAGCAAAAGTCCATACTATAATTACATCTGATGAGTAAACTTCCTGCACTGGCAAAGTTTGTGGGAAAGATGGTGGAAAGATGGAAGATGTGTGATTGGATGGGCTCACCACCCATAATTCTCAGAGACGTTTATGGCTGACCCAGAAACCTGACATTTTTAACTATGAATATATTCAAAGAGTAATAAAAATACACGATGTTGGGTTTGCCAGGCTCAGCTTTGCTCTGTGCTCCATGGACAAAACGATTTGATGGCGCAGATGTCAATTATTAAAAGCAAATTAATTAGTGCCGGTCAGACAAGACCTTGAATTTTCCTTGTCATTACTGGGAAACCTTCTCCTCATTATATGAGCTGTACTTGTTCTAATGAGCACCTTCGCAAAGAACAGAGAATCGCCAAATGTCACGGCTTCTCCACAAAGCAGCATACCGAGGAAGAGCTGAAGCCGAAAAACACAAAACAATGAACGTGTTGCCGAGATCGAAGGCAAAGATATTTCAGAAGCCAATCCAATTATTAAAATGAGTAGAAAAAAAATAAAAAAAATACAGTCCATTGTAAGGATTTTTACTGTCCTTTCCAAAAAAAAGTGGGTGGATGGTTGGAAAAAAGGGAGGGATTTATTATATGTGTCCAAAACAAATAATGTCTTAGCGCTTGTACACACGGTCGGACATTCCGACAACCAAAAGCGTCGGATTTTGTCCGAAACTGTTGCATACACACAGTTGGAGAAAGTTGTCAGAAAATCCGATCGTACTTAACGTTATGACGGGACTACGTTCAGGCTAGTAGCCAATAGCTTTGGTCTAGGAATTTGATCTGAGAATGCGTGGCACTTTGTCCGATCGGAATTCTCTACACATGATCGGACAAAGTCTGATTGGATCATGTTGTCGGGAAAATTTTATAGACCAGCTGGAAAACCTGGTCCGTCAGATACTCCGACGGAAACAGTCCGATGGAGCCCACACACTGTCGGATTATCCGACAACACGGTCCGATCGGATATTGTCCATCGGAATGTCCGACCGTGTGTACAAGGGATTACACAAGCGGCCGGGGGGGGTGTTGGTAAAACCAGGCGTTCGATCCACGATTTTACCCCGCCTTGACTGCCTCTTGAACGCTGACACACAGCCACTCAGGGCTGTACACATAGCATTACAAAAATTCAACAGCATGTTGCATTCAGTGGGAATTACCACCATTGAACCATGCATGCCTATGGGGGGGGGGGGGGGGGGGCTGCAGCGCCGTAGTTATGGATGTATACAGTTGAAAAGAGAAATATGTTTTTTTTTTTTTTTTTTTTTTAAGCTTCATCCTATTCCCTGTGAGCTGCGAATACATAAAAAAAAAATAATCAAAACTACACACACCCCAACCATTAAAGATTGGCTATCAGAAATTAACAATGTACACGCTATTGAAGAAACCATGGGGCACAGTTCCTCCCAAAGACATCAATGATGGGGACAAAATTCCTCCCAATGACACCAATGATGGAGCACTATTGCTACCAAAGACACCAATGATAGGGCACAGTTCGTCCCAATGACATCAACAATGACTACAGTGATAGGGGAAAAATTCCTACCAATAGCAATACACTATTCCTACCATTAATGGGGCACAGTTCTTCCCAATGACACCAACAACGGGGCTCAATGACACCAATTATGGGGCACAATTCCTCCAATAATTAGGAACAGTTTCTCCCAATGACTCCAATTATGGGGCACAATTCCTCCCAATGAGACCAATAATGAGGCACAGTTCCTCCCAATGACGGGGCATAATTCCTCCCAATGACTCCAGTGATGGGGCACAATTCTTCCTAAAGACACCAACCATGGGGGCAAAATTCCTACCAATGACACTAATGATGGGGCACAACTCCTCCCAATGACTCCAGTGATGTGGCAAAATACCTCCCCAAAGACACCAACGATGGGGGCAAAATTCCTCCCAATGACTTCAGAGATGTGGCAAAATACCTCCTAAAGACACCAACGATGAGGGCAAAATTCCTCCCAATGACACCACTGATGGAGCACTATTCCTAACAATGATAGCAATGATGGGGCACAGTTTGTCCCAATGACATCAACAATGGGACCCAATGACTCCAGTGATAGGGTACAATTCCTCATAATGACTCCAGTGGTGGAGCAAAATTCCTACCAACGATGTAGCACAGTTCGTCCCAATGACACCAACAACAGGGCTCAATGACACCAATATTTGGGCACAATTCCTCCCAGTGACTCCAATAATGAGGCCCAGTACCTCCCAATGACTCCAATGAAGGGGCACAATTCCCTCCAATGACTCCAGTGATGGGGCACAATTCCTCCCAAAAAAACAAACTATGGGGGCAAAATTCCTCCCACTGACACCTATGATGGGGCACAATTCCTACCAATGGCAACAATGGTCCCCAATGACATTAAAAATGGGGCAGGGTTTACTCCAACTGATGCTGGGACATTCTGTATGCCCGATGGCCACAATCTGCCCCCCCCCCTAAAGTCTGAAGGACAGTAAACTGGACCTTTGTGTAGAAAGTTTGAGACCTCTGTTATATTGGATTGTATGATCTAAGGAGCAGGGCCCTCTGATTCAAATTATAACTGTACTGTCTGCCATGTTGTAAAGCGCTGCATAAACTGTTGGTGCTATATAAATCCTGTATGTAATATTATATTATATATATATATATATATATATATATATATATATATATATACACACACACACACACACACACACACACACACACACACATATATATATATATATAAATATTATATACACATACACAAATGCACACACATACATACACACAGTTAATATATAAAAAAATAAAAATAAATTGTATACACGCACATTTATATTATCAAACACATATAATATTTTATTCCCCTTGTCTATACATTTATATGTATTTCACATGAATGTATTCCTTAAAATCGACAGATGACATTTATAAAAATGTATCGGCTTTGGATCTCTATATACATATTTATGTAGAGCTAAAATAAAACCAATTTATATTCCTGTTCTATGTGTTCAATTGTACAGCATCCATCAATTTTTCGGGGGATTGCTGCAGTTATTAACCCGCCATAACGGTGACAGCATTTTCTTTCCCGGCGTATTTCCCCGGGTGTGTGTGTCTGCGGTCTGGACGCACAGCGGTGTTAGGGAAATGGCATGCTGGAAGGAAGTATTAGTGCCATCACTTAGGACGTCTCCCAGTAATAACACATATGCTTCATCTTTTTTTCCTCCCTGTAACCTTTTAATTACACCAGCAAAATCATTTTATCTCTTTAGCTGTGATTGCTAAATGAGTCCCTGCTTAAAGTGGAAATTATAGGCTTCTTTAAAAACGCAATCACATTAATAACACGAAATGTTCATAGCTCAGTGGGAAGCACTTTAACAATATCATCAACAAAAATCTGTTGAAGGCCCATCAAAAGGCATTACGGCGTAACATTTCTCATCCTCGTGTTTTCCCTTAATGAAATGCAATCATCGTTTAGAGGGGAGCGGCGTTTTTTTTTTCATTTTTTTTTATTATTTCATACGAAATATGAAAAAGACAGAATAATCTCATCACAGTGTGGTAAAATAAAAAAACAATTTCATGGCTTTATTATAATGATATATATTTTATATATATATATATATATATATATATATATATATATACACACACACACACACACACACACACACACACACACATATATATATATATATAAATATTATATACACATACACAAATGCACACACATACATACACACAGTTAATATATAAAAAAATAAAAATAAATTGTATACACGCACATTTATATTATCAAACACATATAATATTTTATTCCCCTTGTCTATACATTTATATGTATTTCACATGAATGTATTCCTTAAAATCGACAGATGACATTTATAAAAATGTATCGGCTTTGGATCTCTATATACATATTTATGTAGAGCTAAAATAAAACCAATTTATATTCCTGTTCTATGTGTTCAATTGTACAGCATCCATCAATTTTTCGGGGGATTGCTGCAGTTATTAACCCGCCATAACGGTGACAGCATTTTCTTTCCCGGCGTATTTCCCCGGGTGTGTGTGTCTGCGGTCTGGACGCACAGCGGTGTTAGGGAAATGGCATGCTGGAAGGAAGTATTAGTGCCATCACTTAGGACGTCTCCCAGTAATAACACATATGCTTCATCTTTTTTTCCTCCCTGTAACCTTTTAATTACACCAGCAAAATCATTTTATCTCTTTAGCTGTGATTGCTAAATGAGTCCCTGCTTAAAGTGGAAATTATAGGCTTCTTTAAAAACGCAATCACATTAATAACACGAAATGTTCATAGCTCAGTGGGAAGCACTTTAACAATATCATCAACAAAAATCTGTTGAAGGCCCATCAAAAGGCATTACGGCGTAACATTTCTCATCCTCGTGTTTTCCCTTAATGAAATGCAATCATCGTTTAGAGGGGAGCGGCGTTTTTTTTTTCATTTTTTTTTATTATTTCATACGAAATATGAAAAAGACAGAATAATCTCATCACAGTGTGGTAAAATAAAAAAACAATTTCATGGCTTTATTATAATGATATATATTTTATATATATATATATATATATATATATATATATATATATATATATATATATATATATATATATATATATAATTTTTTTTATAGATTTTTTTCTTGTATATATACACATTATAATATATATATATATATATATAATTGATCTGAATAGGCTGCCCTGCCCGCACACCCCTGCATGGGTTACCGCCCTTATCCCGGGTGGCTGAAGACACCACTTCACATGGGTGGCAGATTTTACCATCAGGTGGTGATGAAGGGGAGTTGCGTCTCCAGGTCACAATAATACAGAGCGATGCCACATGTGGATAGAGGATTTGCATTTCAACTAAATTTCAGAAAAATAAATATTTCTTACTGGCCATACACAGATAAAATCATAAATGCTGACCCACCTTTCTGAATCTTGCGATGGAAGTTAATAGCGTCCACAGAAGCTGTAACTATGTTGGTCTTGCAATGGCGGGCGGCCACAATTCCGGCCACTTCGTCCATTAGCTTCATTGTAACACCTGAAAAAAAATAAAACGTGCAAGGATTTAAAATGTGTGAATTAAAAAGCAATTCTAAGAGAAAAAAATAAAAATCGATCAGAGTGCTGCTAGAGGCAGTCAGGGAGTCCACTTCATTTATCTAGGGAGCTTCCCACATGTGGGATGGAAGGGTCTGCTTCCTGAGGTCTATTCTACAATGAAACTACCTCCTCCTCTGCTTGAGAAGTCATTCTCCCAGCTGCTCAGCTCACCCTGCTCCCCCTCCCAGAAGTGACTAACCAGCTCAACTCACTCCGCCCCCCCCCCCGCCACCCCACAAAAGTGACTCAGCAGCTTACCCTGCACCCCTGTCCTAGAAGGGACTTCGCTCATCTTCCCTTCCCAGAAGCAACTCAGCAGCTCAGCCCACCTTGCTCCCCTCTCCTGGAAATGACTTTGCTCAGTTTCACCTGCTAGAAGAGACTCAGCAGCTCAGCTCCCCCTCCCAGAAGTGCCTTATCTCAGTTCTATGCTCCCAGAAGTGACTCTGCAACTGAGCTCCCCCTCCCAGCTCATCTTTCCTTCCTCAAAGCAGTTTAGCTCACCCTGCTCCCCCTCCCAGGCATCACTTAGCTCTTCCCCTCCCAGATGTGAGCCAGCAGCTCAGCTCACCCTGCTGCAACCCCCCCCCAGAAGTGGCTCAGCTTTCCCTCACAAAAGTGACTCAGCAGCCTACCCTACTCCCCTGTCCTAGAAAGGACTTGGCTCATCTTTCCTTCCCAGACGTGACTCAGCAGCTCAGCTCACCTTGCTCCCCTCTCCTGGAAATTACTTAGCTCAATTTCCCATCCCAGGAGTGATTCTGCAGCTCATCTGCCCCTGCTCCCCTTCCCAGAAGTGCCTTAGCCCGAATTTCCCCCTCCCAGAATTACCTTAGCCCAATTTCCCCCTCCCATACATGACTCAGTAGCTCAGCTCACCTTGCTCCCCTCTCCTGGAAATTACTTGGCTCAATTTCCCATCCCAGGAGTGATTCCGCAGCTCAGCTGCCCCTGCTCTCCCTCCCAGAAGTGCCATAGCCCGAATTTCCCCCTCCCAGAAGTGACTCAGCAGCTCAGCCCACCCTGTTCCCCCAGACAGAAGTGTCTTAGCTCAGTTTCCTTCTCGCAGATGAGACTCAGCGGCTCTCCCGACTCCCCTCTCCTAGAAATGACTTCTCTAAGCTTCCCCTCCTAGAAGAGACTCAGCAGCTCAGTTCACCCTGCTCCCTCTCCCAGAAGAGACACAGCAGCTCAGTTCACCCTGCTCCCAGAAGAGACACAGCAGCTCAGTTCACCCTGCTCCCGCTCCCAGAAGAGACACAGCAGCTCAGTTCAACCTGCTCCCTCTCCCAGAAGAGACACAGCAGCTCAGTTCACCCTGCTCCCAGAAGAGACACAGCAGCTCAGTTCACCCTGCTCCCCCTCCCAGAAGAGACACAGCAGCTCAGTTCACCCTGCTCCCTCTCCCAGAAGAGACACAGCAGCTCAGTTCACCCTGCTCCCCCTCCCAGAAGAGACACAGCTCAGTTCACCCTGCTCCCCCTCCCAGAAGAGACACAGCTCAGTTCACCCTGCTCCCCCTCCCAGAAGAGACACAGCTCAGTTCACCCTGCTCCCCCTCTCAGAAGAGACACAGCAGCTCAGTTCACCCTTCTCCCCCTCCCAGAAGAGACACAGCAGCTCAGTTCACCCTGCTCCCCCTCCCAGAAGAGACACAGCAGCTCAGTTCACCCTGCCCCCCCCCCCTCCCAGAAGATACACAGCTCAGTTCACCCTGCCCCCCTCCCAGAAGAGACACAGCAGCTCAGTTCACCCTGCTCCCCCTCCCAGAAGTGCTGTAGCTCAGTTCCCTCTTTTCCCAGACATGACAGCAGTTCAGCTCCCCCTGCCCCCCCCCGCCCCCCCCCCCACCCCCTCCTAAAAGTGAGGGAGCAATTGCATTTTTCCAGAAAACCCTAGCCTACCTCCCTCTACTACAAATGTGTTCTTATCTGTGTCCTTGTTGGAGATAGCAAGACCTGACTCAGGCTCTAACTAAGGCTAAATCATTTGCAATCAGAGAAAGACTTAAAGTCCCCTGAAGAACTATCATTGCCTGGAACTGGCCCTTAAAGTGATTGTAAACCCTTACAAACCACTTTTACCTACAGGTAAGCCTAGATTAAGGCTTACCTGTTGGTCCAAGAAATATCTCCTAAACCTATACGGTTTAGGAGATATTTGCCAAAAGACAGGCACCGCTGTTTACGGCGCATGCGCCATAGACAGCGGCGCGCATGCGCACTGAGCGTGCCGCTGTTAACGGTGATATGCCGCGAGTGGCGGCTCCCGTGCGCATGCGCGGGAGTGACGTCATTGCGGCTCCGTCGAATGACAGCGCCGGAGCAGCAAGACCCACCAAGAAGATGGAGGCTCCGTACACAAGGTGACAGCGGTGACTTCGCTGGCTCCTGTGTCAGGTAAGTGACACATAATGGACTACTATGCGATGCGATGCGATGCATAGTAGTCCATTATGCTTTACCTTTGCAGGGAATCAAAGAGGAAGTAAACCCATCAGGGTTTACTTCCTCTTTAAATCCCCTAGTACAGAAAAATACGTTGAGTATATTTTATAGATGTTAAAAAAAAACAGTAAAGCATGATGTCCAATCAGATGTGAGCTCTAAATTTTCTAAAGGGCATTAGAATGACAGCAGAAATCTAAATGGCTGCCATGGCAAAAACTGTCAATTTCCTTGTTTTGTGCAACTCAATCATCATTCGCACATCGCAGCTTTTACAAGGAGTCGCCACATCTACTCATCATCAATAAACACACAAACACATTTACAAGGACATAATGACACCCAGGAAAGACACCTGCTCTGCTGACACCCGTCACCATAAAATAATAATTCACGGCTGATCTTCAAAGACAACATGAATTTATTATCATTTCACATGGAGAGAAGCCACGCCAACCGCGTCCGGAGGATTCAAAGTGATGGGATTTATCTCCGAAATTCTCAAATGATAGCGGCTCTCCAGCTGTGACGGTTCTCGGAGTTCCTGCGTTCCTGGGACGCCCGTGGCTATGACAGTCGGCAGGTCATACTTTGCTTTTATCTAATGAAGGGTCACTTTTCTCAGCAATAAACTAAAACTCCAAGAAAAGTCACATCATCAAAGTGCCCACGTATATTTTATTTTATTCAAACATTTATATTTCAAGAGCTCTTTTCTCTCTGAGGACTCAAAAGCGTTTAGAAGGTGAGGCGGCCATCTTTCGTCACATTCAACTGATCCAATATCTTTGGAGATTGGGAGGAAACCCATGCAAGCACCGAGAGAGCATGCAACCTCGATGTAGATAGTGTCCTGGCCAACATTCAAGGTGAGATGTGTCACCAGCACACCCAAGGAACCCCATAAAAGGGTTCAATGTTTTGATTGATCACATCATGGCAGAAGATAGCGACATTTCAGAGCCAGGCAGGGGTCCTGCGTGGCTCCGAAACATCACCATCTTCTGCTGTGATGTCGATCAATAAAGCGCTGGACCCTTTTATGGAGTTCCTTGGTGTGCTGGTAAAAGATCTCTTGCTTTGAAGTCCTTCTGGTCTCCATCCAGTGGTCACTACAGCACCCACTCACTCTTCAGCCATTTTCAAGAAAGGGTGCATTGGGGATAGTGCCTTGGACTGGCCAACATTCAGACCCAATGGCCCTAGTTCTGTAATGCAGAAATGCTAACCACCAAGTCACTCCGCTGCCTATATACACTATATGGCCAACAGTATGAGAACACCTCCCCTCAGTTATGAGAAGGAAAAGGGTACAAGCATACAGAAAATTAAAAAAAATATGTAATTCCAATCCTGTGAGTTATGCATGACTATGCCCCTGTGCATAAGGCCAGCTCCATAACGACATGGTTTGGTGTGGAGGAACTCGACTAGCCTACACAAAGGCCCCAACCTCAACCCTACTAAATACCTTTGCTCCATCAAGACATGGCTTAACCAGTTTGCTATGGAGGAACTCAAGAGCCCTGACCTCAACCCTACTGAACACCTTTGGGATGAACTGGAACTCCGATTGTGAGTCAAGTCTTCTCATCCAACATCAGTACTTGACCTCACAAATGTTCTTTTGCATGATGGAGGTTCTAGCCTACCCCTCTACTGCCAAGCCTCTTGGTAACAGTCTTGGAAAGGTCCTTTTCAGTTCAAGCATGTGTGCTCTGCAAAGCCAGCTCCTTAAACACATGGTTTGACCAGTTTAGTGTAGAGGAACCCAAGTGTCCTGCACAAAGCCCTGACCCCAGCTCTACTAAAAAACCCAAAATGTAAGCCAAGTCTTCTCATCCAACATCAGTGCCTGACCTCACAAACGTACTTTTGGATGACCAGGGTTCCAGCCCTCCCATGCACTTTCAGCTTCATGGCAATAGTCTTGGAAAGGCACTTTTCAGTTCCAGCATGATTACGCTCAAAGCAAGCTCCATAAAGCCATGGCTTGACCAGTTTAGTGAGGAGGAACTTAAGTGTCCTGCACAGAGCCCTGACCTCATCCCTACTGAACATCTTTGGGATGTCACACCAAATGTGAGTCATAGTGTCCATCACAGCGATGTTTTTTTTTATTCAGCTCTTGTTTTAGATTGGAATTTGAACCTTTAGTTTAATTTTGCACTTTTTTTTCCATATTATTTCATTATAAAAACACGCTTTATCAACTTTTTAAAAACTCAAAGTGTTCAGTTTAGCTTTTGTGACATTGTAAAGTTATATGGCATTCAAGCTGATAAATATAAATTTCTGAAATTTTAAAATGTAAATCCTTTGAAGAGTACTGTAAAAAGTGAAGTCTAATTGGTTATGCTATATGACCCTTTATAAAAGGACTACCCAGCTCACAGATAGCACAGCGCACATTTTATTTGCTGGGAGCAGATCCACATCCATTAATGACATACAAGGGGCACGGACGTGATGTTCCAGTATAAAATTATAGAAGACGGATTACAGAGGAAGACTATCCAATCTACCTGATTTTAAAGCGATTGTAAAGGTTCACTTTTTTTTTTTTAAATAACAAAAATGTCATACTTACCTCCACCGTGAAGCTTGTTTTGCAGAGTGGCCCCGAACATCCTCTTCTGGGGTCCCCCGGCAGCTTCACCCCACATCAGATAACCCCCTAGGAGAAGAGCTCTCCCGCGCGCAAGGGGGCAGGTACTTGCAGGTGCGCTGCCGAGTCCAGCATTTGCGTCCATAGACACGAATGCCAGACTCGCGCCCACGTCATTGGATTTGATTGACAGCAGCCGGAGCCAATGGCTGCGCTGCTATCAATCTATCCAATCAAGAGCCGAGAACCTGGGGCAGAGGAAGAGCGCGTCTCCGGCGTGTGACATTCAGTTAAGTAAAACAGGGGGGCCGGTCACTTTTCACCCTCATGCATAGGATGCATGAAGGTGAAAAAAAAAACACGAAGGTTTACAACCCCTTTAACATTCCTGAATGAAGATGGATTTATGTTTATCCTGAGCAACTTGCCATCGGTTGGCTCACCACCATGCTAGAAGCTTGTTTGAGAACTCCACTACTCTTTCGGTACTCTCTAAATTTACTCTTGAATAGAGAGATGAGCTTGAGCATCCTCCTCATCTCCACACTTTGGAGCTCATCTCTACTCTCAAACTTTTCATCTGTTCATCTGGGCCCCTGTGTTACGTTTGATATAAAATATATGATTTTTCTATAAGACTGTGATAAAAACTAGTCCGATTTCTATTTTAAGCCCTTGTACCCACGATCGGAGATTCCGACGGAATGCGTCCGATCGGAGCGTTTTGTCGGATATTCCGACTGTGTGTGGTCTTCATCGGACTGTTTCCATCGGAATATGCGACGGACCAACTTTTCCAACTTGCCGGAAATATTTTCCGACAAAATGCTCCGATCGGACATACTCCGATCATGTGTAGTGAATTCCGATCGGACAAAGTGCCACGCATGCTCAGATCAAATTCCTACACCAAAGCTATTGGCTACTAGCCTGAACGTAGTCCCGTCGTAACGAAAGAACGTCATCACGTTCTGAACGATCGGATTTTCCGACAACTTCGTCCGACTGTGTGTATACAACAGTTTCGGACAAAATCCGACGGATTTGGTTGTCGGAATCTCCGATCGTGTGTACAAGAGCTAACAGAGATCAGGTTTGTCTGAGGAGGTTTCTCAAACAAACGTCTCGGTAACAATGGGAACTGTTGATAGTTGGAAGTTTGGTTGTTTTGTAACCATTGTCAACAAACTGGTAAACAAAAGCCCAAATAAAAAGGAGCAGTAGAGACTGATAGTGAAGCCACTCAACCAGGGCCGTCTTTAAGGCAAGGCAAAAGGGGCAGCTGCCCTGGGCCCTGTCATTGTTGTGGGGCCCAAAGCAGCTGTCTCATACTTGCCAACTATCCCAGTTTACATTCCCTTGAAGTGTTAGTCCCGCGCTGTGTCTCGATATCTCAGTGTGACGTGCTGCTACTAATGCTGCCCAGCTCTGCCCTATTGTTGTGTACAGATGACTCACCTGCAGACCTGTGTTTACATGTAAATACTGGCATTCATATGTAAATAGCAGTGACATGCATATGTAAATAGCTGAGGCCAGCAGCATTGATATGTAAATAAAGGCAGCGTTCGTAGGTATATCATGCCCCCCTGCAGTGAGGAGAAGTTGTGCTGTAACCTATAGCAACCAGTGAGCAGTATTACTGTACAGTAATCTCTAGCAGCCAATCAACACAAATGTGCTGTAACCTCTAGCAACTAATCTTAAGGAGTGCTGTAACCTCTAGCAACCAGTAAGTAAGCAGTAATGATATGCTGTAACATCTGGCAACCAATCACAATCTCTGCCTGATCTGATACAGTAAAGGGATTTTAAGTCTAGCTGCTACTTATTGTATGTCTCAGAGAAGGTGGAGAGCGAAATTGCATGGGGGGAGGGGGGCCCTAAGAAAATTTTCGCCCAGGGTCCAATCAATATTAAAGAAGGCCCTGCACTCAACATGGATTAACACCGAAGGACACTCAAATCTGTAATCAGCGAACAAGAAGGTGCCTGATCTCCAGGAGCAACGGAGATCATGAACACAGTTACTTGAGCCAAGTAATTTTTAAGTGTATTTCTACTGTTCAGAGCAAAGGCTGTTTATTTACTAGGGATTTTGCTTGTTATAGAGATCTGTCAGTCTTGTACTGTATTCCTAATATTGTAATGGTTTTGTATGTACAGCATTTTTATATGGTAAAAGCACATTTACACACTGCAGAGGTCTCAGCTTCCTTGCTTATACCACAAAGCAACCTTGTCAGATAGACACAAGCAAAATAGCCCCGCTGTTTTCACACTTAGCCTCAGTTCAAAATACTTCCCTCCTGAATCTGTATGTAGGAACAGAGCCACCCTGCCTTGGTCCCACTGTATGTAGGAACATCGCCACCCTGCCTTGGTCCCACTGTATGTAGGAACATCGCCACCCTGCCTTGGTCCCACTGTATGTAGGAACATCGCCACCCTGCCTTGGTCCCACTGTATGTAGGAACATTGCCACCCTGCCTTGGTCCCACTGTATGTAGGAACATTGCCACCCTGCCTTGGTCCCACTGTATGTAGGAACATCGCCACCCTGCCTTGGTCCCACTGTATGTAGGAACATCGCCACCCTGCCTTGGTCCCACTGTATGTAGGAACATCGCCACCCTGCCTTGGTGCCACTGTATGTAGGAACATTGCCACCCTGCCTTGGTCCCACTGTATGTAGGAACATAGCCACCCTGCCTTGGTCCCACTGTATGTAGGAACATCGCCACCCTGCCTTGGTCCCACTGTATGTAGGAACATCGCCACCCTGCCTTGGTCCCACTGAATGTAGGAACATCGCCACCCTGCCTTGGTCCCACTGTATGTAGGAACATCGCCACCCTGCCTTGGTCCCACTGTATGTAGGAACATCGCCACCCTGCCTTGGTCCCACTGTATGTAGGAACATCGCCACCCTGCCTTGGTCCCACTGTATGTAGGAACATCGCCACCCTGCCTTGGTCCCACTGTATGTAGGAACATCGCCACCCTGCCTTGGTCCCACTGTATGTAGGAACATCGCCACCCTGCCTTGGTCCCACTGTATGTAGGAACATCGCCACCCTGCCTTGGTCCCACTGTATGTAGGAACATCGCCACCCTGCCTTGGTCCCACTGTATGTAGGAACATCGCCACCCTGCCTTGGTCCCACTGTATGTAGGAACATCGCCACCCTGCCTTGGTCCCACTGTATGTAGGAACATCGCCACCCTGCCTTGGTCCCACTGTATGTAGGAACATCACCATCCTGCCTTGGTCCCACTGTATGTAGGAACATCGCCACCCTGCCTTGGTCCCACTGTATGTAGGAACATCGCCACCCTGCCTTGGTCCCACTGTATGTAGGAACATCGCCACCCTGCCTTGGTCCCACTGTATGTAGGAACATCGCCACCCTGCCTTGGTCCCACTGTATGTAGGAACATCGCCACCCTGCCTTGGTCCCACTGTATGTAGGAACATCGCCACCCTGCCTTGGTCCCACTGTATGTAGGAACATCGCCACCCTGCCTTGGTCCCACTGTATGTAGGAACATCGCCACCCTGCCTTGGTCCCACTGTATGTAGGAACATCGCCACCCTGCATTGGTCCCACTGTTGGTAAGAAGGCAGCCACTGTGCCTTGGTCCCACTGTATATAGGATCACCACCCTGCCTTGGTCCCAGTGTAGTAGTAATGTAGCTACCCTGCCTTGGTCCCACTGTATGTAGGAACATAGCCACCATGCCTTGATCTCACTGTATGTAGGAATGTAGCCACCCTGCCTTGCTCACTCCTGAGATGGACTATGGGATTTGTAGTGTGCACAGAGCAGTGCACATGATCACAACTAATGTGCACGGCTCATTTGAAACAAATAGGAGTAGGGGTGGAAGGAGAGAGTTTTGGGAGCTCACAGAGGACATTACAAGGAGACCCAGAAAAACAGCAAGAAACAATTTCCTGAAAAATAGGTATTGAATGTGCATGGATTACTTTTGGCGAAAAGGGATATTGTTTAGTGTCCTTTTAGGAATACAGATATTTTACTAAAGCCATTAATTGTCGGAGGTAAGTGTTGGGGAAGGTGAGAACTTTCTTTCTTCCCCCTGAGGACACTCCAGCCTCCATTTTGTTCTGTGAGACGTTCAGCAAACTCAAGTAACAGCTAGACTAGAGACTGCGCATGTCTCAGCTATAAAGAGTGTCTGCGTGCATTTAACTGCATGTATGGGCTCTTGCAACAAGCAAGAGAGGAACCAGGTTTTGGTCCAGGAGCAAGAGCCGAGTGGACGGCAGCAGGTGCCAGAGAATGACATCATACAGTATGTACTGTGACCTGGCCTTCAGGGATCCAGCAAAATGTATAGGATTAGGAATATCTGTCCTGCCCAGAATTTGTACCTAGAATGATGAGTTCCTGCAAATCGGGTCAATGAACTAGCGAGGTCTGATGCACTATAGCTATGCCCTCAGGAGATAGATTACGGTTCTCTATGGATTTCAAGACTTCAGATAAAATGTAAAGGGTGTACCTGGTCAGCATTTCTTGTGTTTTCTTTAATAAAAGTTTTCAAAAGCTACAAGTTTGCATAGATAGACTTATGTAAAAAAGTATACATGGACAATATATTTGTAAAGCTTCTGACAGTATGAAAAACTTGGGGCATTGGTGGTGCTGTTGTGTAACGCAACCAGTTAATAGAAAAAGAAAAAGGTAGAAAGGACATGTGGGAAGGTGCAGCGTGATGCGGAGGGCAGAAAACACACAGAACCCAAGTGCAGTAAAAGGAATACAGTATATTGTAAAAAGAAAAAAAGTCCAGCAATACACAACAGCCCCAGCGAGAAAACAACCCAACCAGGAACACTCACAAGTTGTAACAGCGATGAGACAGTAGATTGAAGACTCAGAAGTGCTGACAGCGTCTGTCTCCAGGAGCAGAAGGTGGACTTGGCTGATCCATACCCAAGTCGGGAGGCTTCCAGGAAGCATGGCTTGTCCCTTCACGTTCCCTACTCCTCCGAAACCATTCCCTGACGCTAAAACGTTCCTACTGTAGCCACTTGCAAAATGTGCACCAAACCCGGGAGCCAGGGTCTGAAATGGACTCTGTCTGACCCAAGATGACCACCAAAGTCACCTGGGGTGCCAGCATCCAATCGGCTGCCTCCCACTCAGCAAGGAAACCATAGAGGAACCAAGTTCCTCTTGACGTCCTTCACCATCTGCATTGCTGCTGCGGTCAGCACCACCTGCAGTGGAGAAAATAGACTGCACCTGCCTACAGAGATCCAGATATAAGGGAATAAAGATGGGATTGTGGAAAGGAAAGACTGAAGATAGGAGGGTGGGGTTTGGCTGGAGAGAACTCTCAGTGAATAGGTGTAGCATGGTTTACATCAGTGTTTCTCAACATTTTTTCAGACGAGGCGCCCTTTAAAATTATAGACAATCTCAAGACACCCTTTAAAATTATGGACAGTCTCAAGGCACCTCGTTCTAAACTGTAAAAAAAAAAACGATTCTAATAGCTTTACATAATGCAGCAACATCCACACATAGGACACCCAACATATACATAGTACGTAGTTACATAGTAGGTGAGGTTGAAAAAAGACACAAGTCCATCAAGTTCAACCTATGTGTGTGATTATATGTCAGTATTACATTGTATATTCCCTGTATGTTGTGGTCGTTCAGGTGATTATCTAATAGTTTTTTTTAACTATCAATCAAAACCCATGGCTTTGTGTAACTAAAGGGCAGCCTTCATCCACCTGTTGGCTTGTATACAATTTTTGATCAATTTTTAGGCATTTTTGCAAAGGCACCCCGGAAGTAACCTCAAGGCACCCTGGTTGAAAAAGGCTTGTTTACATAATAGATGGAGGGGATGGCAGTCAAATTTAGCTGGTAGAATGTGAGTGGCTCATGGTTCCCAGACTGCAATATGTAGGCATTGTACTTTGATTAGTGTCCAATGTAGCCTAGATATGACCTCTGTTACATGCAAAATGTTAGAGAGCCATGCTTTTGCTATTGTTTGTTTTAATGGCAGTCAAAGCATGAGCCATTCTTGTGCAGATTGATGTTTGGAGATGTTTAAAAGTTTCAGATTTAGGAGTGCTTCAGAGGGGTTCATAAGGATCAATTGCTGAAGAAAAATGCATAGGATTCTATAAACTAGAAACCATAATCTTTGCACAATGGGACATGTCCAATCAAGTATGTACGGTAGGAAACACATGGTTGGGTTGCCAAGGATTACTTGCACTTGTCATGTTGGGTACCATTGAAAAAAACCTTTATAGTTGGTTTCCACCTCAGCAGCGTTTAGTGGTGTCCCTGTTTTTTGTCCAGTTATGTTCCACTTCTTCTCCTAGGTCTGATTCCCATGTTTGTACATAATTAGAGGCAATGGAGTGTATTTAGTTATCAGAGTTCTATAAAGTATAGAAATCAGCCTTGAAGAGCATGGGTCATCTTTGTCTTTGGCTTTATTGGAGCCATTGTGTTCTCTTGGTGGGGGCGGGGAACACAGTGATTACTACTGGTTGATTGATCGATCAACATGGTACAAGCAGCCCGGCCATACATGGTTCAGATCTAATCCAGTCCCCGCTGACCTGGCCGAGATTTGAACCTTTTACAGCTGGCTTTAGTCTTTTGCCAGACAGGTGGCATATTGTGGAGACACAGTCTTTGACTTGTAAATATTGAAATAGCTTGGATTTCAGTAATGATAATCTCTTTGTAGGCTGGGGAAGGGTTTCAAACTATTTGGAGTGAGCAAGTGGTGGAATCTGGTCACTCCTGAGTCTATCTGATGCTTCAATGCACCTGGGTAGTTGCATCCCAGGAGCAATGATGGTTTAGGAACTATGGATACAAGAGGCAAATGTGGGGAGAGTAAGCCTCTGGAGTAATTAGGAATGTTTCATAAGTGGAGGAAGTCTCTGGTGATAAGGTTGGAAAGGGCGTTTCCATCACAAGGGTGGAGCCAAAGAAGGTTATGTATGGACAATGTATCACAGTCAACTTCTAGAGTGATCCAGATTGGGTTCACTGGAGAAGCTTAGGGACCCTTAGTTTAATGCCGAGTACGCACGGTGAGAATTTCCGACAACAAATGTTCGATGTGAGCTTGTTGTCTGAAATTCTGACCGTGTGTAGGCTCCGTCAGACATTTGCTGTCGGAATTTCCGACAACAAAAATGTGAAAGCTGGATCAAAAATTTTCCGACAAGAAAATCCGTTGTCGGAAATTCCGATCGTGTGTACACAATTCCAATGCACAAAATTCCGCGCATGCTCGGAATCAAGCAGAAGAGCCGCACTGGCTATTGAACTTAATTTTTCTCGGCTCGTCATTTGTGTGACCGTGAGTATGCAAGACAAGTTTAAGCCAACATCCATAGGAAATAAATCCAGGATTTTGTTGTCGGAATGTCCGATCGTGTGTACACAGCATTAGTCTGTGTGAAGCCGCGTACACACGGGCGGACTGTCTGTCCAACTTAGTCCGCTGAAACACATTTCAGCGGACAGTCCGCTCGTGTGTGGGCTTCAGCTGACTTTTTCAGCGGACAGTCTGGCGGACTAAGTCTTTCGGAATTTCCGTAATATTGTCCGTCCAACTTTGGTTTCAGCGGACAGTCCGCTCGTGAGTAGGCAAGTTGGACGGACTAAGTATGGCGCATGCTCAGAAAGGATTTACACGGCCGAAGGTTGCATTGCTGTGTATTGGACGTCCTATTTCTAGTCCCGTCGTACGTGCCGTACACGTCATCGCGCAAGCTTTCAACGGACTGTCTTGTTCATCGTGTGTGGTCAAGTCCGTTCATTCAAAAGTAGGACGGACTGTCCGTCGGATTGTCTGACGGACTTAGTTGGCCAGACAGTCCGCCCATGTGTACGCGGCTTTAGAGTCAACTCAGGGCTGTAGATCATTTTTTTCTTGGATGATATTTTACCTTGGGCAACTAAAGAAAATTAATTGGGCAATGCCATGGTCAGGGGCGGACTGACAACTCATGGGGCTCCCGGGCAATAGGAGATTATGGGGCCACACAGTATACACATACATGTACACAAAGTATACACAGACATGTTTCTATTGGCTGAGAAGGTACTGGAGAGGTGGGGCAGCTATAATCTCTGGACTTTTAGACCAAAAGGATGTCGGTAAGGGACATTTCAGAGACAGATGTATATAAAAAAAAAAACAACACAGATTTTTACATACTGTCCCTGGTTTTACTGAGACTGGCAACCTTGATGGGGCCCCCTTGTGGCCCAGGGCCCTCGGGCAGTGCCGCCCCTGGCCATGGTAAACTGTGGGTGTGGCAAAAAACAGTGGGCCTACCCACTCTGTACATGGTAACAAATGGTCCTTATACCCAAAAAAATAAATCTTTAATTACTGTGCCACAAGCAAGAGTCTAAGTACTGCCCCCCCCCCCCAACTCCAGTACAGATCTCCCCCAGGAGAATAGCGCCCCCTGGTACAAACCCCCTCCAATACAGCAATTCTCAGTCCATGAAATCAACTCACAAGGGTTTTCAGAGTTGGCTCAGTGAAATGAAGTCATGTAATACAACCAAGACACTCAAGAGAGCCTCTCACTGAATTCTGACTGGTAGCAGAAGGTGGTTGCAGCGTTTCTGATGCACAGTGATTTTCAGCCAGAGCGGAGGTGCTGCAGACATTCTGGGGAGATTTTGACCCCCCTATCCCCCTCATTATCTACGCCCCTGAGTCAATCCCTTATGGGAAAGTTTCGGTCTGGTGATAGGCCACTCAGGCACCCAGTGTTGCATCGTGCCAGGAAAAGGAAAAGTAAAAGCATTACATACACGTGTACAACGTCTGTCTGAATAGACAAATGTTTCAACTAGAGTGGGCCTTTTAAATTTTTTCCAAAAAACAAAACAAAAAACTTGCTACCTCTGCCTCAAACCCTTGACCTAATTTGGAAAGAAGAACAAGGAATGATGCAGCCCTAATGTAAAGAAAAGCAGACTGAAAACATCTGCTTGGGATTTTAGCAGAATTCTGATGAAACCATGGTATGTAACTTATTGAACCCAGCTGGATTTCAACATGTTTATATATACAGTAAATATATAGCTTGAAAACATGTGACCAGGTCAACATTTCGAAAACCACATTTCAACAAGCTCAGTAAACGCGAGCTCTGGGCCAGAATAAGGAAAACCAAGGAAGACAAAGTACGAGGCTCCTACCCGTTAAAGTCAATAAGGCTTCAGCTTTCATATTGGGAATCTGAGACTAAAATGAGCAATCTGATTGGTTTCTGGGGACAACACCCTCATGTCTTTTTGTATTTCATTTATGAGGATAAATGAACTATAGGAAGGCAGACTGCTATGCCATGTTCCATGTGGCAGGATACAGGTCTACGTAAAGAGGATGATATTTAATTTGCAAATTGTATCAAAAACAAATTCTTTTTATAATCAGCCTTTTTTCACCTATTTTATTTATTTTTTGTTCTTTATTACTTCACAGAGCCATTGGTCTCCTGCAGCCTCTTTGTAGGTATTTCCTGTCTACATGCACTCCAGGAATAACTACATGCCATTTTTCAGGTTGGATTTCACAACAGTGGACCATTGCCTATATATATTGGGGTTGATTTACAAAAAGGCAAATAGTTCACTTTGCAAAGGGAATTTGCATTTTGCAAGGAAATTTTCCCTTAGCTTGGTAAATGTTTTGTAAATTCGCTTTGCAAAGAGTACCCAATCATGTGCATGTAAAACAAAGGTAATTTTTGCTTGCACATGATTCAATGATGAAAGTCAGCAGAGCACCGCCTTATTTCATAAGCTCTGGGGAAAATTCCCTTGCAGAGTGCAAATTCCTTTGTAAAATGAACAGGCTATTTGCCTTTATTAATCAATCCCAATGTGTGTTGCAGGACCATTCGTAGTCTCCTTCAGAAACCCCTGAGACAGGCTGACCACACAGCGACACAGCTGAAATATTGGTACAGTGTTGTCACCCTATAACAGGAAGTCCCTGATCATGGACCCTCATGGCAGGATCAGCAGGTGGTGTTTATCTTGCCTAGGGCATGCAAGAGTCAAGCCCCGGCCCCGAGCATGGGTCTCTCATTCAGGGCGGGCATCAGTTGACGTCCTTACAGGACCATATCCCAGGCAGGCTCTGTGATGCTTTGGACACAGCCAATCACAGATCATGGTAGAGGGCCAATTACAGCGGCCCTTTACCAATAACAGCTGATTACATGTAAACAAACATGCTGGTCCGGGCATTCCTTTCCTCATGTGCTGTCACAGGTAACCAGAAAATGTGACAGGAGACATTCACACAGATAATCAGTGCTCATCAGTGCCCTTCTCATCAGTGCAGCCCATTGGTGCTCATTAGTGCAGCCTATCGGTGCATATCAGTGCAGCCCATCTGAGGAGTTTATCAGATCCGTCTCTGCAGTGCCCATCAGTGCGCATTAGTGAAGGAGAAAAATTACTCATTTGCAAAATTTTATAACAGAAACAAAAAACATTTGTTTAATACAAATTTGCAATTTTTTCATTTGTTTAGCAAAACATAAAAAAACACAGCAGTGATTAAATACCACAAAAAGAAAGCACCATCTGTCTCAAAAAAATGATAAAAATGTCACATGGGTACTGGGTACGGTGTAACATGACTGTGCAATTGTCATTCAAAGCGTAACAGCACTGAAAGCTGGAAATTGCCCTGGGTAGGAAGGGGGTAAAAGTGCCTGGCATTGAAGTGGCTAATAAAAAGTTAGATTTAAATACATTGAATACTACCTTTCAAATTACATTAACTTAGTATAGCTTAATGTGATTTTAGTGATTGGGTTTACATCTACTTTTACCCAAACTCACAGGACAATTCTGTGAGAACCTAGGAGGAACAAACATTTTTTAAATGGGTTGAAGTTTGGGTTGGACAGACCTAAAAGGAAATATTTATATGTATCAAAAACTGCTGGAAACTTTACACTAAAAATGGAAAACCGTTCACAACAAGATGTTAAAAGATACTCTGCCAGCCCACAGTCACTTCCTGGTCTACATACCTTCTCTGTGTTCCTTGGGTCCTCATAGTCTACATACCTTCTTGGTGCTTCCCGGCTTCTCTTGGTCTACATACCTTCTCTGTACTCCCTGGCTTCTCCTGGTCTACATACATTCTCTGTCCTCCCTGGCTTCTCCTGGTCTACATACATTCTCTGTACTCCCTGGCTTCTCCTGGTCTACATACCTTCTCTGTGCTCCCAGGCTGCTCCTGGTCTACATACATTCTCCGTCCTCCATGGCTTCTCCTGGTCTACATACATTCTCCGTCCTCCATGGCTTCTCCTGGTCTACATACCTTCTCTATGCTCCCTGGCTGCTCTTGGTCTACATACCTTCTCTGTGCTCCCTGGATCCTCATAGTCTACATACTTTCTTGGTGCTCCCTGGCTTCTCCTGGTCTACATACCTTCTCTGTCCTCCCTGTCTTCTCCTGGTCTACATACCTTCTCTGTCCTCCCTGTCTTCTCCTGGTCTACATACCTTCTCTGTCCTCCCTGTCTTCTCCTGGTCTACATACCTTCTCTGTCCTCCCTGTCTTCTCCTGGTCTACATACCTTCTCTGTCCTCCCTGTCTTCTCCTGGTCTACATACCTTCTCTGTACTCCCTGGCTTCTTCTGGTCTACATACCTTCTCTGTACTCCCTGGCTTCTCCTGGTCTACATACCTTATCTGTGCTCCTTGGCTTCTCCTGGTCTACATACCTTCTCTGTGCTCCCTGGCTTCTCCTGGTCTACATACCTTTTCTATGCTCCCTGGCTGCTCCTGGTCTACATACCTTCTCTGTGCTCCCTGGGTCCTCATAGTCTACATACCTTCTTGGTGCTCCCTGGCTTCTCCTAGTCTACATACCTTCTCTGTACTCCCTGGCTTCTCCTGGTCTACATACCTTCTCTGTACTCCCTGGCTTCTCCTGGTCTACATACATTCTCCGTCCTCCCTGGCTTCTCCTGGTCTACATACCTTCTCTATGCTCCCTGGCTGCTCCTGGTCTACATACCTTCTCTGTGCTCCCTGGGTCCTCATAGTCTACATACCTTCTTGGTGCTCCCTGGCTTCTCCTAGTCTACATACCTTCTCTGTACTCCCTGGCTTCTCCTGGTCTACATACCTTCTCTGTACTCCCTGGCTTCTCCTAGTCTACATACCTTCTCTGTACTCCCTGGCTTCTCCTAGTCTACATACCTTCTCTGTACTCCCTGGCTTCTCCTGGTCTACATACCTTCTCTGTGCCCCCTGGCTTCTCCTGGTCTACATACCTTTTCTATGCTCCCTGGCTGCTCCTGGTCTACATACCCTCTCTGTGCTCCCTGGTTGCTCCTGGTCTACATACCTTCTCTGTGCTCCCTGGTTGCTCCTGGTCTACACACCTTTTTCTGTGCTCCCTGGCAAATTCATTGTGCCAACCAAGTCTAACTGCTGTGTAGTAGGGTGCAGGAGCTTACACAGGGCTGATGACATCATCCTTCTAGTCAGGTGACAGTGTTTGGGCCTGGACCCCAGCAATGCATCCTGGAAGGGGGAGAAGTTGGGTATTTAACAGCTCCAACTATGTAATGGGGTAGCACAGCAAAAAATGATTATATGTGGTCAAGGGTGGGGATGGACTTGTAAGGGACTCTGAATGAGCAAAATTACAGAGTCGTAAGGTTTGGAATTTGAGATCTAGAGGTTAACAAAACGGCCAACTGGGAAGGTGTTAAAACAACCATTTCACTGAACTAGCAGTAAAATATAATAAGGCCTGAAAGCTCTTTGCTCATAAAGCCAAGTTAAAAAAAAAATTGTTGGCAAGAAATGATCCCTGTATGTACTCTGTGGTCTACCAGCAGCCAAGTTCAGGTTCTTAGTTGTAGTCGGAAGAAAGGGCAGTCCATGATCACTTGGAGCTTCAGGCCTAAGAATACATGGATCCCCTTGCTACTGTGGAACTTCAAGTTCTTGTATGTTCTATAAACCAACATCAACCACAGGAATCTGGAGATTGTAACTTCAGGACAACTGGACGGCCAACACCTTCCTAGGTGGTCAGATGCTGAGAAGGCAAAAACTGAGCAACATGTCCGTTCATCCTGTCCCCTTTTCATTTTCCTTCTTTATCAGATTTAATTTCTGAATTCCCTTAAGCCAGTACGAGTCAGTATCAAATGATGACAATCTGAACATTCCTGAGAAATGGAAATGACGGTACTTACTGTCAGGTGAAAGCTGAAATGTATGGATAACCATTCCTTATTTCACAAGCTTCTCAAAGGAGATGGCCATTCACTTGGCCAATACTCGGGGGGGGAATATCTACCTATCTCTCTCTCTCATATATTTTTTTCTATTTCTCAATGGTGGCGACCATTGGAGATCAATGTAACTTTGCAGCTGCAGGAAAGTTTTGTATATGGTTGGAAAGAGGAGCCACAAGACTTTTACAACTAACGTAATGTGCAGTCACGTCCTTGACAACTTCAGCCCCCAGAAGAATTGGCTGCTCAATGACCAGGCCATTTTTTTTGCGATATGGCACTGCGTCACTTTAACTGCCAATTGCGCGGTCGTGCGATGTTGTACTCAAACAAAATTGACGTCCTTTTTTTTCCCCACAAACAGAGCTTTCTTTTGGTGGTATTTGATCATCTCTGCAGTTTTTATTTTTTGCTCTATAAACAAAAAAATAGCGTCAATTTTGAAAAAAACACACAAGTATTTTGTACTTTTTGCTGTAATAAATAGCCCCAATTTTTATTTTTTTTTAAAAAGCTCATTTTAGTTTAGGCCGATATGTATTCTTCTACATATTTTTAATTTAAGTTAGTAATAAAAAAAATGCAAAATAACAAAAACAAAAAAACGCAAAAAGCATATATTGATTGGTTCGCGCAACAGTTAAAATGGCGAAAAAGAACACCTGGTGCCAGACGGCACGGTGACAGGAACCCTTTAGGGTCTTTAATAGACAGGCCAAAGCAAGGAGTATGAAGAGTAAATGTTGTTTTATTTATTAAACCAGACTTTCTCAACACAGAGGAACCCTTGAAATAGTTCTCCGGTCTCGGGGGAACCCCCTGCTAAAAATTTAAAAAACTCATGAAACATTAGTGTGATGGTCAGTGGGAAGAATGGTCCTCACACTTGTGGTCATTGCGAAGAATGACCTCCTTACAAATAGGTAAAAATATCAATGGTGTGAGTGGGAACTTATCTGAGAGGCAGAAATTTCCCAATGCTTAAAGCGGGAGTCCGCCGGGACTACGCGTTTTTTTTTTTTTTTTTAAAGTCAGCAGCTACAAATACTGCAGCTGCTGACTTTTAAAATAGTGACACTTACCTGTCCAGCGCGCCCGCGATGTCGGCACCCGAAGCCGATCTCTAGATCGACACTCGAGTGCTGCCGCCGTCATCTTGGGTATGGGAATCAGGAAATGGAGCCTTTCGGCTTCATTTCCCGGTTCCCTACTGCACATGCGCGAGCCGCGCTGCGCAATGAGGACGGTCCCCGCTGCCTCTGGGATCTGTGTGTTTCCCAGCAGGCAGCGGGGCACTTGCGGAAGGGGGCGGGCACTTGCGGAAAGGGGCGTAATGTACGCCCCTTTCCGCAGAGAGCTAGCCCGGAAGTGGGTGCAGTTACCTGGATTATCCAGGTAACTGCACCCCCCTCCCCCCTGAAAGGTGCCAATTGTGGCGCCGGAGGGGGGGAGGAATCCGATGAGCGGAAGGTCCATTTTAGGGTAGACCTCCGCTTTAAGGAACCCCTACAACCTCTGGAGGAACCCTGGTTGAGAATCAATGTTTTAAACTGTCAGGGCTGGGCTCAGCCCTTCCTTCTCGGAGCTGGCCGCTCAGCTGTTGGCCAATTGCCAGCTCCCATCTCTCTCCACAGTTAAGCTGGCCATACACCTATAGATTATCTGCAGATTTTCTATGGTTAGATGGAAAAAGTGCAACAGATTTCTCCATGTTCGCTAAACTGTGTGGATGGAGGAATCTCCCACTTTTTCCATCTAACCATAGAAAATATGCTGATAATCTATAAGTGTATGGCCAGCTTTACTCAGCTGTTGATGATATCCTGCTCGTCAGTCCTGCCTACTTAAGTCACCCAGCGGATCTCTGCCTTCGCCTTGGTCAACATCACAGTGATTATCTCTTGTGAGCCTGTTGAAGACTTGCTTTGCTGACATCCCTTCTGGCTCCAGATCCTGCTTGCTGTTCCACTACATTGATCCCTGACTTCTGGCTTGGCTGACTATCCTTTCTGGTTACTGAACTTTGGCTATGTTTGGACTACGTTTGTTCTTTTTGTAGCGGTGGCTCCTGAAGAGCACACGCTATGCGTTTTTCAAAGTTAAAGTTATGCCTGAACTGCAGTTTGGTTTGGGTACAATTGTCTAAATTTAGACTTCAGCAGCAGTCTGACTGGACTGTGAGATGTTCAGCCTGGCCACAGGGGGCACTGTCTCTTCTGGCAGGTATGGAACTATGGTCTGGTTAGGTGCTTACATTACTCTCTCTCTCTGAGCCTACCCAGTGGGAGTGGCGCTCTCGCTGTGCTTTCTGGGAGAGGGTTGCGGTACGTCACATGTTTCGGGGGTTCTGGTCCAGAATCATGTGCCGACTTCATGGTCCTGGTCCTCCTGACCAGCCCCCAGGAAGGCTATGGCCTGGGGTGCGGATCCACCCGATTTTGATGTCTCGGGGCTGGCTAGCCTGAGGCAAGGAAACTAAAGGAGGATTCTGAGGTGGTTGGGTGCCGTCTCCGGTTTGGGAGAGACCCAGTGACTTCAAGCATTCCGGGGGAGGACTCTTTAGAAGAAGACCACGTACGGGTTGGTTTCTTAGTAAGAGCCTGGAAGGGCTGAAGTACCCAAGAGAATCCGGTCTCGTGGATATCGCCGAGCTGGCTGAAAGGCCCAGGTATCCTACGTGTTCTACAACAACGTCTGTGGCAGAGACATATTTTGTATGTTCTACAACATCTGTGGCAGAGACTTGTTCCTGAGGAAGCACCTTGTTGGCTGCTAGGCCTTGCGAGAGAGGAACTGTCCAGCCTGAGTGACCATCCAGTTATGAATGGCTATTCTCTGGATGCAGTCAAAGTAATCGAGTTCTTCAACATTTTGACTTTGACACTAAGCCCTTGTACACACGGTCGGAACATTCCGACGGAAAATGTCCGATCGGACCGTGTTGTCGGATAATCCGACCGTGTGTGGGTTCCATCGAACCGTTTCCGTCGGAATATCCGACAGACAAAGTTTTAGACCTGGGCTATAAAACTTTCTGACAACATGATCCGATCGGACTTTGATTGTGTGTAGAGAATTCCGATAGGACAAACTGCCACGCATGCTCAGATCAAATTTCTACACCAAAGCTATTGGCTACTAGCCTGAACGTAGTCCTGTCGTAACGAAATAACGTCACCAGGTTGCGTATGATCGGATTTTCCGACAACTTTGTCCGACTGTGTGTATGCAACACAAGTGTCGGACAAAATCTGACGGATTTTGTTGTCGGAATGTCCAACCGTGTGTACAAGGGCTAAGAGTACCTGAATTTCCTTTCCAACCCTCTGATCCCAATTTAAGAGGCTGTTCGTTGTCTACGTTTTCCAAATAAAATCCATTCAAGTGGATCTGTTAGTCTCTCGAGTTACTGGGCCATCTACCGCGGGACACCCTCTAGACGTAAAACAAGGAGAACAGAAGGTAATGGTAAGCCCAAATGTAACCAGCAGCTCCTTTGGGGGTAGTGCTACTTTTTTAATAAAAAAGTGTGATTTAACTGTACTTCTGTCTCAGCCTGATTTCATGGTTTCTGACATAAACAGATAAAAGTATGCATATAAAACATGTACATTTAAACATAAGAGCATTGTACCAATACCCAGAATGATACAGTTGTATGAACTGGTCACTGTCCTATGGCAAAGTGGACTAGTGACGGTCAATACAGCATATAACACCTTACATGTTATGGACTGAAAGTCCTTCTTCAGAGGTTTTGTTACTCATTCTCCACAAAGAGTATACAAAATTAGTATCAAGTAACAAACTTCAGTATTATTACAAGCTCATTATTACTGTGCAAACAATTAGCATGGCAGGTATTGTCAGTTGGAACATGGATAACTTACATTGTACACGCTTCAGACATGGCACGTCTGAAAGGATTAAACTAATTAACTAAACACATGGAAGGCAAGAAAAACTCTCCCCAAGACACAGGAGCATACCCGGGCAAGATTGGGGCATGGGATCTGCTTGGCTGCGAGGACTCATATTAGTGGAACATCATAGCTCCATATAATGAGGGGCCAGTGGCACTGAATAAATGAGATAATAATAATAATCAGTTTTGAAGTGTTTGTATACGGCACTAAATTAGGCAGTCATATCATCTAGCCAATGAACATGCATCTTGTGGGCTGCCGTAAGTAGTATTAGAAAGAACAAACACACCTTGCACAGAGTGTGCTACACATACGTCGGTACATCCCTCAGCATGTGCCAAAGTAAGCCGAGGGGCCGACATATAAACGGTTGTGAGGATGACGACGGGCAATCGCGATAATGACCACGATGCCTCACAGCTGGTTACCTCTAGGAGGAGGAGGAGCGCACTGGCGTGTACACCGAGACACATCCTCCCAGAGTACCCAGGTGAGTCAGCGCCACCGCCCCCCCCCCCTTGAATGGGCGGGATCACGTCCCACGTTTGCGCAAAAGTTATAGCGTCTACAAAATAGGGGATAGATTTATGGCATTTTTATTAGGTTTTTTTATACTAGTAATGACTATGATCTGCGATTTTTATCAGGACTGCAACATTATGGCGGACATATCTAACACTTTTGACACGTTTTTGGGACCATTGGCATTTATACAGCGATCAGTGCTATAAAAATTCACTGATTACTGTGTAAATGTCACTGGAAGGGAAGCGGTTAACACTAGGGGGGGGCGATCAAGGGGTTAACTGTCTTCCCGATGTGTGTGTTCTAACTGTTGTTGGAGGGAACTGATTATAGGAAATGAGAGATCATGGTTCCTAGCTATTAGGAACTCACGATCTCTCTCTCTCCTCACAGAACTGAGATGTGTGTGCTTACACACACACGCGTCCCTGTTCTGCCTCTCGTGCCCGCGATCGCTCGTGGCCCACGGTCATCGCGACCGTCAGCCACGAGCATGGGCACCCCCGCTGTGCAGCGGCACGCCTGCTATCCTGCTTAAAGGGGTCGACGTACAGCTACGATGGTTCGCGGGATCGTGCCGACCGATAATGAGGGTGTCTGGTCGGCAAGCGGTTCATTTAGCATACAGTCCAGAGGTTCCAAGGGGACGTCTTAATTTTAATTTTGTGATAATAGGTTAACAATAAAAGTGGGGCTTAAATATTAGGCCCACGTTGGCATTATCTCTATAAGGTACACAAGCACAGTATATATAAAACGTTTCTTGGTTCTATATTCCCTTCCACTGTGAAAATCAACCTCTTCCTGGTCTTAAACATACATATATATATTTTTTTCCCCTGGATACCCTTCTCCAGCACACACGCATTCCCCTACAGCCCTCCTCCGGCACACACACGTTGAACCTTTCCTCTATACCCCTCCTTCAGCACACACACCTACATTGGTCTCTCCCCTGTATTCCTCCTTCGGCACACACATACATAGTTACATACATAGTAGGTGAGGTTGAAAAAAAAGACACAAGTCCATCAAGTCCAACAGATGTGTGTGATTATATGTCAGTATTACATTGTATATCCCTGTATGTTGTGGTCGTTCAGGTGATTATCTAATAGTTTCTTGAAACTATTGATGCCCCCCACTGAGACCACCGCCTGTGGAAGGGAATTCCACATCCTTGCCGCTCTTGCAGTAAAGAACCCTCTACGTAGTTTAAGGTTAAACCTCTTTTCTTCTAATTTTAATGAGTGGTAATGTGTCTTATTAAACTCCCTTCTGTGGACAAGTTTTCTCCCTATTGTGGGGTCACCACATTGGTCTCTCCCCAGTATCCCTCCTCTAGCACACACATACATTGGTCTTTTCCCTGTATCCCTCCTCCGACACACATATACATTGGTCTTTTCCCAGTATTCCTCCTCCGGCACACACATACATTGGTCTCTCCCCTGTATCCCTCCTCTGGCACACACATACATTGGTCTTTTGTCAGTATCCCTCCTCCGGCACACACATACATTGGTCTCTCCCCTGTATCCCTCCCCCGGCACACACATACATTGGTCCTTTCCCTTTATCCCTTCTCCAGCACACACATACATTGGTCTTTTCCCTGTATCCCTCCTCCGGCACACACATACATTGGTCTTTTCCCTGTATCCCATCCCTCCAGCACACACATACATTGGTCTTTTCCCTGTATCCCTCCTCCGGCACACACATACATTGGTCTTTTCCCTGTATCCCTCCTCCGGCACACACATACATTGGTCTTTTCCCTGTATCCCATCCCTCCAGCACACACATACATTGGTCTTTTCCCTGTATCCCTCCTCCGGCACACACATACATTGGTCTTTTCCCTGTATCCCATCCCTCCGGCACACACATACATTGGTCTTTTCCCTGTATCCCTCCTCCGGCACACACATACATTGGTCTTTTCCCTGTATCCCTCCTCCGGCACACACATACATTGGTCGCTCCCCTGTATCCCTCCTCCGGCACACACATACATTGGTCTCTCCCCTATATCCCTCCTCTGGCACACACATACATTGGTCTTCCCCCTGTATCCCTCCTCCGGCACACACATACATTGGTCGCTCCCCTGTATCCCTCCTCCGGCACACACATACATTGGTCTCTCCCCTGTATCCCTCCCCCGGCACACACATACATTGGTCCTTTCCCTGTATCCCTCCTCCAGCACACACATACATTGGTCTTTTCCCTGTATCCCTCCTCCGGCACACACATACATTGGTCTTTTCCCTGTATCCCATCCCACCGGCACACACATACATTGGTCTTTTCCCTGTATCCCTCCTCCGGCACACACATACATTGGTCTTTTCCCTGTATCCCTCCTCCGACACACATATACATTGGTCTTTTCCCAGTATCCCTCCTCCGGCACACACATACATTGGTCTCTCCCCTATATCCCTCCTCTGGCACACACATGCATTGATCTTCCCCCTGTATCCCTCCTCCGGCACACACATACATTGGTCTCTCCCCTGTATCCCTCCTCCGGCACACACATACATTGGTCTCTCCCCTATATCCCTCCTCTGGCACACACATACATTGGTCTTCCCCCTGTATCCCTCCTCCGGCACACACATACATTGGTCGCTCCCCTGTATCCCTCCTCCGGCACACACATACATTGGTCGCTCCCCTGTATCCCTCCTCTGCAAATAAATGTATAACTTTTTTGAAATACAAAGGAAAAAAAAAAGAATTCAAACAAAACCTGGACTTTAAAAGGCACAAAAAACACTGGGAGTACAAAAAAATAATTTTAACATTTATTGAAAAATACATATAGTATAAAGACCAGAGACATGGAAAAAATAATAAACACATATATAGATAAGAATCGATACATGTGTCTACGCGTTTCGTTGTACACTTCTGTTCACTTTTTTTAAATACATTTTTCTGGATATTTTTGTTGTTATTCCATCTCTCACTGACCGTTAAAAGTATAGATGGATCATTTATTTGTCAGTGGAAAAACATACAAAATCCGCAGCCGATCAAATCCTCGTTTCCCTCACTGTATGGACTCAATTTTTTTTGTAATTTTGTAGCATTGTTTATGGACTATATTATTTCCTGCCTTGAATGTTCCTTATTATAGAAATCATTACACTGTCTTTACGCCAGAAGTTAATGTATATTTTTTGTCACTCTCCAGTATCCATATCAGCCATAGGATGCCCCTCCAATACACACAGCTCTCTAGCCAAGTTTACACCAGCAAGGCATGAGCATTAACCAATCAGTGACCGTTCTACCAAATATACAGTATATGCATTACCCTTGCAGTGATGAGCCACACAGAAGAAGCATTTACCCCCCTCAGTCTACCAGTTTATAGGTGTTAAGCCCCTCAGTGACCTGTCTGCAGTGTATGTGCATCAACTCCTCAATAAATATTAACCCCTTAATTAACCCCTCAATGACCTGTCCCCAGCATATAAGCTTTAACCCCTTAGCACCCAGCCCCAGCCCAGGTACATTAGCTCTTTAGCACCCATTCCACTGCACAGATATTATTACCCCACAACACCCAGTTCTCAGCCCTTGTGTATATTCCGCTCAGTAGCCAATGTATTTGCTTCGACTTCTCAGCACCTACGCTACTGCTTATGCCTTCTGCTTATGGGCATTAAACTCTCAGATGACAGTACCCAGATCATGTACATTTACCCCTCCATGCCTGCATAGGTTCCTTTGCCATGAGAACAATAAAGTGGAACTAAACTCTCTCATGAACAACATGAACTACGTTTTCCCTATGCTGCTAGCTTTAGTAAGTTAATAGGAAGCAGTAGAACCTAAATAAAACCATGGATTGGACTTTCAGGGCCGATGCAAGAAACCATGAAGGGCCTTCCTGACCCCCGGCCAGGGCCCTTCCCTCCGAGTCCAGTAGCGGAACACCAGGGCCCGGTCGCAAGTACAGCCATTGTGACCCTGGTAGTTCCACCACCAATGTCAGTAATTTTTTATTTATGTAATTTTATTTTTATGTCATTTTATTTTTATGTCATTTTATTTTTTATATAATATATCTTTTTTTTTCCTTCAGGGGTCTAAACAGACCTGTGATGTTCCACCTTTGAGACAGAGAAAGGAGATTGAAGACCTGTTGTAGAGAGCTTCCCATTCATTTACAAACTGCAGAATAGCAAAAACAGTTTACTATGCTCCAGTTACAAATGGACAGTGTCAGTGATGCATACCGATCACTGACTCTATTCATTCAGACAAGGAAGGGGCAGGTAAATGTGTCATTCTCTCTGCTCTTCAGATTGACACATCCCTTTCTGCAGCAGCAGCCAGTGGGAGAGACCACATAGGGTGCCGGGAAAGACCTCTGGGGAGCAGGAGAGCACACAAGAGGGCAGCAGAAAGAAGCTGGATAGGAGGAGTGGTTGCATATAGAGTAACCAATTTCTTAATTTTCTTTCTGCAGCTGCTGAATGCCTTCAGGAGGGAGAGGAGGGAAAGCGGGCATTCAGCAGCTGCAGGAGGGAGAGGAGAAGCAGGCTTTCAGCAGCTGCAGGAGGGAGAGGAGGAGAAGCAGGCATTCAGTAGCTGCAGGAGGAAGAGGAAGAGAAGCAGGAATTCGACGAGCCGAGAAAATGAAGTTCGATGTTACTGAGCATGTGTAGAATTGTTTCTGAGCATGCCTAGGAATTAGGGAACCTGCTCTCAATCTTTTGCTGGCCGAAATTCCGCCAGCAAAAGTCCGATGGAGCATACACATGGTCGCATTTTCCGACCAAAAGCTCTCATCGGACTTTTGCTGGCAGAATTTCCGATCGTGTGCACGCGGCATTAGAGTCTGCAAAAGACTTGAGACCGGGGCGGAGGTTCACCTTCTAGCAGGACAACGACCCGAAACATCCAGCCAGAGCTACAATGGAATGGTTTACATCAGGGATATGCAATTAGCAGACCTAAAGCTGTTGTAAAACTACAACTCCCATCATGCCTCTGAGTGTCATGTTTATGGCCGTCAGAGACTTGCTATGCCTCATGGGACTTGTAGTTCTGCAACAGCTGGAGGTCCGCTAATTGCATATCCCTGGTTTAGATCAAAGCATATTCATGTGTTAGAATGGCCCAGTCACAGTCCAGACCTAAATACCATTGAGAATCTGTGGCAAGACTTGAAAATTGCTGTTCACAGACGCTCTCCATCCAATCTGACAGAGCTTGAGATATTTTACAAAGAAGAATGGGCAGAAATGTCCTCTCTAGATGTGCAAAGCTGGTAGAGACACCCCCAAAAAGACTTCTAGAGAAAGGGGGTTCTACAAAGTATTGACTCCGGGGGGGCGCCATACAAATGCCCCTCCCCCACACTTTTCACATATTTATTTGGAAAACCGTTTATCATTTTCCTTCCACTTCACAATTATGAGCCACTTTGTGTTGGTCCATCACATAAAATCCCAACAAAATACATTTACGTTTGTGGTTGTCAAATTTCAATGGGGTATGAATACTTTTTCAAGGCACTGTAGGTATTTCAGTTGTCTATTGGTTCACCCCAAACACAGAACTATAAAGTTAAAGCCTTGCAATCATAACTTGGATTTAAAAAAAAAAATTTTTGGCAGACCCTCACATGTAGCTGAAACAAAATCAAGCGGTCTGCATGCTTCTATGTTCGGAGCGTTGGAAACATTCCTCTCTAACAGCTGTATCACATATGGCTTCACTTAGGTGACATTGATTTTCTTTTTCTTTTTTTTCCACCGAAAAGGTCAAACTCTGTCCAGCAATGGAAAATATGATTATTTCCGATGACTAGAAGAGAATATTACATTAATACGGCCGCACTGTTCCCAGCTGACACTTCTCTAGTAGAGATAAGGTGGTGATGGGTAGAGGCTACGGGCACTGGTTAGATGAATTAAAGGGCAATGCCATCTTCCTGACAATTATATTGTAACACGGGGGCAGCGGGGTACTCGGCTCTCTAAAAACGTCTTTATTATCCACCTTGTTCTGTCAGGCCTGCGACACTCTATGAAGTATACATTGCCCAGTGGAGGAAAGTTCACACTCAATGCCCTTGGAGGAATTTAGAAAACGCCATTTATGGAATTGGTAAATACAGCTTTCCATTTATCGGGAAAGCCCAGGTTTGTTAAAAAAAAAATCTCTATAGTTTGCCTCCATTTAAAGTGATATTACTCTTTTTTTTGTAACAAGAGGGCCACACTTACATTATACGATGATTTTTTTTTTCTTTTGGTCTTCTTTAGCCAGTCCCCAAGCTACTTGACCCCCCCCTCCCCTCCCCCCCCCCCCTGCATGTTCATATAGCCAGCTGCTAAGGAGATAGCCGCATCTGCACGCTCCTGGCCAGGGCAGTGTGCCTCCATAGACACACAGAGCGCTCAACAAGCCACACCTCTGCTCTCTTCTCCTCCCATCTATTCGACTGCCGGTGTCCCGTCGGATAGTGCCCCCCCCGTCGGATAATGGTCCCCCCGTCGGATAGTGCCCCCATGTCGGATAGTGCCCCCATGTCGGATAGTGCCCCCATGTCGGATAGTGCCCCCATGTCGGATAGTGCCCCCCGTCGGATAGTGCCCCCCCCGTCGGATAGTGCCCCCCCCGTCGGATAGTGTCCGCTGTGTACTGCAGATGCAGGTTAGTCCAGGTTCAGGCCGCACCATCTAACTGGACAAAGAGTTAAAATAAAAATAGTCGAGCGAAGCGAGGCCGTGCCCCCGAAGCGTGGCGAGGGGCCCTCTAATACGTGCAGCCCTACATCCACTTGGATGGTGGGGCTTGCACCTGGACTCACGGCGCAGGCGTCGTTCATCTTTAGAGATTTTCTGAATCTCCTTCTGCGCCATACTGCGCCTGCGCATTACGGGGCAGACACTTTTCGATGGCTATGTCACAACACCGGCAGCAGGAGCCCATCGTTCTCTTGTCCTCAGTACCCTTCTTTACACCCACAAGATCCCAACCATGACACTACCTGCCTGGAGTTTGCATGTTCTCCCTGTGCCTGCGTGGGTTTCCTCCGGGTACTCCGGTTTCCTCCCACACTCCAAAGACATGCTGGTAGGTTAATTGGCTTCTGTCCCAAATTGGCCCTAGTATATGAATGGGGACCTTGGATTGTGGGCTCCTTGAGGGTAGGGACTGATGTGAGTGTGCAATGTACAGGGATAGGGACAATTGTAGACACTCACTCAGGTTGAACTGGATGGACTGGTGTCTTTATTCAACCTTACTATGTAACTATGTAAGATCAGGTAAGGTGGTGCAGATCATCCTTGAGCCGGCAGCGGCGACCGGGGTCAGCAGGTAAGCGTCGGGGGCAAGGGGTATAGAATGATACTGTGGCATTTTTTTTTTTTTAACCATAGTGGAACGTTAGGCTCCATTCACACCATGTCGTTCCGGATCTTGAACTTCTTTTGGGCAACAGGCATCCCGAGATTCAATTTTACCTCGATTCTTCGGGCGTCAATCGTGGCAAAATCACATCCCGATCGTGTTGCCATTGAAAGTAGCAGGATCGCAAGTGTGTCCCGCGTATTGTGGAGATTCGGGTTCACAGGCAGAACTGTGGCAATGCCACCCGTGATCCAGTGTGAATGGAGCCTAAGGCCGCGTACACACGGGCGGACTGTCTGCCCAACTTAGTCCGTCAGACAATCCGACAGACAGTCCGTCCAACTTTTAAATGAACGGACTTGACCACACACGATGAACAGACAGTCCGCTGAAAGCTTGCGCGATGACGTGTACAGCACGTACGACGGGACTAGAAATAGGACGTCCAATACACAGCAATGCAACCTTTCGCCGTGTAAATCCTTTCTGAGCATGCGCTATACTTAGTCCGTCGAACTAGCCTACTCACGAGCGGATTGTCCGCTGAAACCAAGTTTAGACGGACTGTATTACGGAAATTCCGACTTAGTCCGCCAGACTGTCCGCTGAAAAAGTCAGCTGAAGCCCACACACGAGCGGATTGTCCGTCAGACAGTCCGCCCGTGTGTACGCGGCCTTACTCTCTTAATCACCATGAATTATTTTTAAGCCTTAGGCCTTGTACACACGGTCGGACATTGCGACAACAAAATCCATCGGATTTTTTCCGACAGATTTTGTCCAAAACTGGTGTTGCATACACACGGTCGGACAAAGTTGACGGAAAATTAGATCGTTCAGAACGTGATGACGTTCGTTCGTTACGACGGGACTACGTTCAGGCTAGTAGCCAATAGCTTTGGTCTCGTAATTTGATCTGAGCATGCGTGGCACTTTGCCCAATTGGAATTCTCTACAAACAATCGGACAAAGTCCGATCGGATCATGTTGTCGGAAAATTTTATAGCCCAGCTCTCAAACTTTGTTGGTCGGACATTCCGACGGAAAAAGTCAGATGGAGCCCACACACGGTCGGATTATCCGACAACACGGTCCGATCGGACATTTTCTGTCCGAATGTCCGACCGTGTGTACAAGGGCTGGGACGACAACCATGCAAACCAATTTGATGCAATGTGCGGCGTATGGTCTGAGCACTGACAGGCTGACCCCCCACCCCCTACAACCTCTGCCGCATTGCTGGCAGCACTCATATGTCTATTTACCAAAGACAACCTCTGGATATGACGCTGAGCGCGTGACCTCAACTTCTTTGGTGGACCATGGCGAGGCCTGTTCTGAGGGGCACCTGTTCTGTTATACCGCTGTATGGTCTTGGCCACCGTGCTGCAGATCAGTTTCAGGGTCTTGGCAATCTTCTTATAGCCATCTTTATGTAGAACAACAATTCTTTTTTCAGATCCTCAGAGAGTTCTTTGCCATGAGGTGCCATGTTGTACTTCCAGTGACCAGTAAGAGAGTGAGAGCGATAACACCAAATTTAACACACCTGCTCCCCATTCACACCTGAGACCTTGTAACACTAACGAGTCACATGACACCGGGGAGGGAAAATGGCTAATTGGGCCCAATTTGTACATTTTCACTTAGGGGTGTACTGACTTCTGTTGCCAGTGGTTTAGACATTAATGGCTGTGTGTTGAGTTATTTTGAGGAGACAGGAAATTTACACTGTTATACAAGCTGTACACTCACTACTTTACATTGTACACAAGTGTCATTTCTTCAGTGTTGTCACATGAAAAGAGAGAAGAAAAGATTTAGAAAAATGTGAGGGGTGTACTTACTTTTGTGAGATACTGTAGCTCAATATCTGGAGATTTGATCACAGATTTACTAGAAGCTATTCATTTGCCTGCTCAAGTGGCAGTGATTAAATGTAAAAGTTTACCAGAACATAGTGCCCCATTATTAATAACTCAGCTCAATGGTATTAGTCATAGAGGTAAAGCAAATACCCTGCGGGAGATCAAGAAAAGATTTAGTATTTAAAAAAATCTGAAAAGTAGGCTAGAAGGACGGCTGAGCAGGTGCATGATCTGTGTTAGGAACAACTTACAACGGTTCCACAGCATCCCCCCTTACATCAGGGCCCCCTTAAAACAGGATTCCCAGAGTACCCCCTTACATCAGAGTTCCCCTTACAGCAAAAGTGGAAATTCTGCAAACTCTGATGTAAGGGGGGCTTCTGGGAAACCTGTTTAAAGGGGAATTCTGGGAACTCTGATGTAAGTGAGGGCTGTGGTTACCAGAGTCTGCAGCCTTTCCCCTTACATCAGAATTCCCTTCATACATCTGAGTTCTCAGAGTTCTCCCTTACAGTGTAAGTGAACTCTATAGGTTCAGATGTGAGGGAGGAGCGCGGCAGGTTCAGATGTAAGGGAGGAGCACGGCAGGTTCAGATGTGAGGGGGGAACACGGCAGATTCAGATGTGAGGGAGGAGCACGGCAGGTTCAGATGTGAGGGAGGAGCACGGCAGGTTCAGATGTGAGGGAGGAGCACGGCAGGTTCAGATGTGAGGGAGGAGCACGGCAGGTTCAGATGTGAGGGAGGAGCACGGCAGGTTCAGATGTGAGGGAGGAGCACGGCAGGTTCAGATGTGAGGGAGGAGCACGGCAGGTTCAGATGTGAGGGAGGAGCACGGCAGGTTCAGATGTGAGGGAGGAGCGCGGCAGATTCAGATGTAAGGGAGGAGCACGGCAGGTTCAGATGTGAGGGAGTAGCACGGCAGGTTCAGATGTGAGGGAGGAGCACGGCAGGTTCAGATGTGAGGGAGGAGCACGGCAGGTTCAGATGTGAGGGAGGAACACGGCAGGTTCAGATGTGAGGGAGGAGCACGGCAGGTTCAGATGTGAGGGAGGAGCGCGGCAGGTTCAGATGTGAGGGAGGAGCACGGCAGGTTCAGATGTGAGGGAGGAGCACGGCAGGTTCAGATGTGAGGGAGGAGCACGGCAGGTTCAGATGTGAGGGAGGAGAACGGCAGATTCAGATGTGAGGGAGGAGCGCGGCAGGTTCAGATGTGAGGGAGGAGCACGGCAGGTTCAGATGTGAGGGAGGAGCACGGCAGATTCAGATGTGAGGGAGGAGCGCGGCAGGTTCAGATGTAAGGGAGGAGCGCGGCAGGTTCAGATGTGAGGGAGGAGCGCGGCAGGTTCAGATGTGAGGGAGGAGCGCGGCAGGTTCAGATGTGAGGGAGGAGCGCGGCAGGTTCAGATGTGAGGGAGGAGCGCGGCAGGTTCAGATGTGAGGGAGGAGCGCGGCAGGTTCAGATGTGAGGGAGGAGCGCGGCAGGTTCAGATGTGAGGGAGGAACACGGCAGGTTCAGATGTGAGGGAGGAGCACGGCAGGTTCAGATGTGAGGGAGGAGCGCGGCAGGTTCAGATGTGAGGGAGGAGCGCGGCAGGTTCAGATGTGAGGGAGGAGCACGGCAGATTCAGATGTAAGGGAGGAACACGGCAGGTTCAGATGTGAGGGAGGAGCACGGCAGATTCAGATGTGAGGGAGGAACACGGCAGGTTCAGATGTGAGGGAGTAGCACGGCAGGTTCAGATGTGAGGGAGGAGCACGGCAGGTTCAGATGTGAGGGAGTAGCACGGCAGGTTCAGATGTGAGGGAGGAGCGCGGCAGGTTCAGATGTGAGGGAGGAGCGCGGCAGGTTCAGATGTGAGGGAGGAGCGCGGCAGGTTCAGATGTGAGGGAGGAGCGCGGCAGGTTCAGATGTGAGGGAGGAGCGCGGCAGGTTCAGATGTGAGGGAGGAGCGCGGCAGGTTCAGATGTGAGGGAGGAACACGGCAGGTTCAGATGTGAGGGAGGAGCACGGCAGGTTCAGATGTGAGGGAGGAGCGCGGCAGGTTCAGATGTGAGGGAGGAGCGCGGCAGGTTCAGATGTGAGGGAGGAGCACGGCAGATTCAGATGTAAGGGAGGAACACGGCAGGTTCAGATGTGAGGGAGGAGCACGGCAGATTCAGATGTGAGGGAGGAACACGGCAGGTTCAGATGTGAGGGAGTAGCACGGCAGGTTCCGATGTGAGGGAGGAGCGCGGCAGATTCAGATGTAAGGGAGGAGCACGGCAGGTTCAGATGTGAGGGAGGAGCACGGCAGATTCAGATGTGAGGGAGGAACACGGCAGGTTCAGATGTGAGGGAGGAGCATGGCAGGTTCAGATGTGAGGGAGGAGCACGGCAGGTTCAGATGTGAGGGAGTAGCACGGCAGGTTCAGATGTGAGGGAGGAGCGCGGCAGGTTCAGATGTGAGGGAGGAGCGCGGCAGGTTCAGATGTGAGGGAGGAGCGCGGCAGGTTCAGATGTGAGGGAGGAGCGCGGCAGATTTAGATGTGAGGGAGGAGCGCGGCAGGTTCAGATGTAAGGGAGGAGCGCGGCAGGTTCAGATGTGAGGGAGGAGCGCGGCAGGTTCAGATGTGAGGGAGGAGCGCGGCAGGTTCAGATGTGAGGGAGGAGCGCGGCAGGTTCAGATGTGAGGGAGGAGCGCGGCAGGTTCAGATGTGAGGGAGGAGCGCGGCAGGTTCAGATGTGAGGGAGGAGCGCGGCAGGTTCAGATGTGAGGGAGGAACACGGCAGGTTCAGATGTGAGGGAGGAGCGCGGCAGGTTCAGATGTGAGGGAGGAGCGCGGCAGGTTCAGATGTGAGGGAGGAACACGGCAGGTTCAGATGTGAGGGAGGAGCACGGCAGGTTCAGATGTAAGGGGGGAACACGGCAGGTTCAGATGTGAGGGAGGAGCACGGCAGGTTCAGATGTGAGGGAGGAGCGCGGCAGGTTCAGATGTGAGGGAGGAACGCGGCAGGTTCAGATGTGAGGGAGGAGCGCGGCAGGTTCAGATGTGAGGGAGGAGCGCGGCAGGTTCAGATGTGAGGGAGGAACACGGCAGGTTCAGATGTGAGGGAGGAGCACGGCAGGTTCAGATGTAAGGGGGGAACACGGCAGGTTCAGATGTAAGGGGGGAACACGGCAGGTTCAGATGTAAGGGGGGAGCACGGCAGGTTCAGATGTGAGGGAGGAGCACGGCAGGTTCAGATGTGAGGGAGGAGCACGGCAGGTTCAGATGTGAGGGAGGAGCACGGCAGGTTCAGATGTGAGGGAGGAGCACGGCAGGTTCAGATGTGAGGGAGGAGCACGGCAGGTTCAGATGTGAGGGAGGAGCACGGCAGGTTCAGATGTGAGGGAGGAGCACGGCAGGTTCAGATGTGAGGGAGGAGCACGGCAGATTCAGATGTAAGGGGGGAACACGGCAGGTTCAGATGTAAGGGGGGAACACGGCAGGTTCAGATGTAAGGGGGGAACACAGCAGGTTCAGATTTAAAGGGGAACAATGCAGGTTCAGATTTAAAGGGGAACTCTGTGGACTCTGATGTAAGAGGGGACTCTTGTGAATCTATATGATTAGAAATGTTATTGAATCACAAAATATATGTATCGTGTAGGAATAATTTCGTGTATCGTGTATACTACAAAATATAAATTGCTGTGTGCTGCTAAAGTGTTCAGGATTGACTTGAAGAAAAGGTGCTACCCCTACCCAAGACAGCAAGAAGGGGGCCCACTGCAGGACCATAATAAAAAGGACCCATGATGGGAGTAAAGGGCCCCAGACGAGGAGGGAGGGATGGGGGGAGTCCATCATGCTTTCTTGCACTGGGGCCCCTGAAAGTTCTAGCTACACCTCTGTGGATAAGCGTAGTCACCCAAGGACAGGATAGGTATAAAAACACCTTAAAAGAAATCTCACGCAGCCACCACATCTAAGGCTGGTTTCTCACCTACAGGGTGTGACCAAGTGTGGCCACGTCTCTACGTGTAGGGCAGCACATTCGCAGAAACATGGAAAAGAAGCCCCTGACTTTTCTAAAATCGGACTGGCACACATAAAAAATTATATATATATATATATATGGCACTGCCAATGCATCTGCTAAAGAGCGTTGAGTTTCTCTGCATGCCCGAGTCCCATCCCAAGCCTCGTTGTGGTGAGCCGGTTTGACATCGCTCTGTGTCGGTGACGTCAAATCCAGCGTGTCACCCGACTACACCAGCTGCACCATCTGGTGTTTTAAAGTCTTCTGTCCGGTCCATTGGGGCCCCCTTCACATCACTGATCCTTACGGGTTCAGCCAGTGGTCTGTCATCCCTTCCATTGGGTGGATGCCCATGCGACATATGGCTCCTACCCACCTTTTTTGGTCGCCAACCCAGCACTGGCCATGATATGCTGGAGTCAGCCTGCCAAGGTTTGGGTGAGATATCGAGATTCAAAATCAAGCATTATGTTTAACATTGATTGTCTGTCAGCCATATTTTAACGCATTCTATTCTTGGAATCCTTTGACTTTGCTTTTACAATAAATCTTTTTATCACCAACCTTGGCATAGACATGTTTAGGACTTTTCTGAGGTATGTCTCAAGTGGTTTGTAGCCATCACCCCCCCCCCCCCCCCCGGCGTTGTATTAAGAGGACCTCTCTTGTTGTTAGTTCCTCTGCATGTCTGAACCTAGCCTGAGGGCTGGTAAGTTACAATATGTTACTTTTTTTGTATTTTTGGGTTTGGATACAATGTAATATTTTGTATCTGTGACCTGCGAAAAACGATTTATGTCTTTTTCTCTGAACGTCTTGATCTGGATAAGTACAAGAGATCTGCAGGAGGAGAGTCCTTCTCAGGTTCAAGAGATCTCTGATGCATCCTTAGCAGTCACAATGTATCCATAAGCAATTATCTAACCAATTACAGCGTGCACCACGGCGCGCTATATGTGTTATTTACCCCAAAACAAAATTAACAATAATTGTCTCAAGCAGCATCTTTGGCCTCAACACATTTACAAAAAAATAAAATAAAATAAAAATAATCACTATATATAAAAAAAAATACAACAAAAAACAAAACGAATGAACATAAATAAAAAGGAGCGCGCGGCTCTTTAGTGGAATGCAGCTTGTATCGGGGAGTTATATTGTATATGAGAAGCACGTTCTATATTTAAACCCGCAAATTTATGCCATTTTGAAAAGTGCCCTTTTTTTTTTTTTTTTTTTAAATGACTGTCTGGAGCTGTGTAATTAAAGCGGAGTTACAGCGTGATAATGAAGGGTTTCTATGGCAACCGATTTTTATTTGCACCATAAAGAGCCGCAAGGCCCCACTTGTAGGTGCTCATGTGAAAATAAAATTATGTCATTATATCAACAAAAAAAAAAAAAAAATCCATATATAGGGTTTTTTCGACAGAGGAGCACGATTTCCTGCATTATTCAAAGACATGCATTCACTCCACCGCGTTTAATGGACTCGATGGAAGCTTTTTAAATATTCTGAAGAGTTATATTTAAAGAGAAGATGTCACATTATTGATACTGCAAATGCAGCAGAAAATTAAATCACCGGAGAATTCTAATTGATAATATAATAAAGAGTACACAAAAACACCATCCATAGATTCTAAAGGTAGAGCTGTATAAGTCGCTGAGAGCTTGCGTTATTGCAAAGCACAGACATAAATCATGCAAGGGTTGATGCATTGAGACCCCTGACCCGACCACACGCTTATGGGAGGCCCCTGAGCCGACCGCGCCTCTATAGTAGGTTCCTGACCTGATCATATGTCGGTGGGAGGCCCCCGTCCCGACCGCGCGTCTCTGGGAGGCCCCCGGCCCCACCGCGCGCCTCTGGGAGGCCCCCGGCCCCACCGCGCGCCTCTGGGAGGCCCCCGGCCCCACCGCGCGCCTCTGGGAGGCCCCCGGCCCCACCGCGCGCCTCTGGGAGGCCCCCGGCCCCACCGCGCGCCTCTGGGAGGCCCCCGGTCCGACCGCGCGCCTCTGGGAGGCCCCCGGCCCGACCGCGCGCCTCTGGGTGGCCCCCGACCCGACCGCGCGCCTCTGGGTGGCCGCCCGACCCGACCGCGCGCCTCTGGGTGGCCGCCCGACCCGAACAGCGCGTCTGTGGGAGGCCCCCGACCGCGCGTCTGTGGGAGGCCCCCGACCCAACCACACATCTGTGGGAGGCCCCCGACACAACCACACATCTGTGGGAGGCCCCTGACCCAACTACACATCGGTGGGAGGTCCCTGACCTGACCACATGTTTATAGGAGGTCCAAGCCCAACCACATGTTTAGGTGGGGTGCAGCGCAGTGCGGCGGAATACCACACTCAGTCCCAGTGCAATGAAAGAGCTTGTATTGAAATAATGCAGAGACAGTTCACAAATAACCAGGTGGGAAGGCAGCCCAATCGGGAACACTCACAGTTCCAATAGCGTGTAGAGCGCAAAATGCAGCCAAATTGTTAGTGTCTGTAGAGAGGGGAAGAATGCAGCCTGGCCATCTTGTGCCCAACAGGCAGGTGTCCACAGAAGTTGTGAGCCCTAAGCTTTCCTTCTTTAGGAACCTTTCCCTTCTTCCAGTACAACCTGCGTATGGGAGGCCCCTAGTACAACTACCAGGGGTTGGGGATGATAGCTGATCAGACAGACCCTTACAGTAAACATGGCCAACACAACAAAATGACACATCTCATTCTTAGCTGAGATCTTAGCTGTAATATTAACATAGATGTGGAACAGAACGGGTACAACCTTTTTTTTTTGCACGGTGCCTCCATTGAGCGTGCACCCAATCAAGGCGTGAAAGGTGAAGGTGCCGGATGGATTTGTGCTCAGGTTGCAAACCTTGTCCCAATTTCTATGATGTCCTCTGATAATTCAGCACCGGTTGCTTACTGCTCCTGGTCTCTCATCTCCATTTGGTCAGAGTCAACCTCGCATGTTTATGCAGATGGCTTGCACTGAGAACGACTAGATCACTCCAGCTCATATGATTGCCCTTGCAACTAAAGGCTGCTTGTCATTTTATACATTCAAAAGTAACATTTTTAAGAGACATCACCACGTGCACAAATTTTTGTCAGGGTTTTCATACAAAATGTCCTGAGATCATATCGGTAGTATTGAATGCTCTGGACTTCAGCTAGGACTGTTGAATTCAAACCTTGGTAGAGATGCGGTCATCCTTCAGAACTGGACATTGGAAACCCTTAGGATCCTCTGCCTGGATTTCCATTTTTTTCCCCCCAATTTAGAGTTCCATGTACACAATAAGGGGGTGAGCTTGTGAAGATTTTGTAGGGAACAGTGGGATTCATGAATTGCAGGGAGATAAAGACACTCGGGATAGACATGCTTTCACGTGTTCAGTAATCCCATCTTTTCTTGCAGATAATAATATGCACTAATGAGTTTCACATCAACATCTCAATGCCTTGCCAAGGAAGTCAGCAGCTTGATGTAGAATTAAAGGAAAGCTGCGGTTTAACATGAAAATGATGAAACCGACATTGGAGGACCCCAGCTTTTTCTCAAGTGCCGCATCCGATTGCAATAGATTAACCATTTTGTGCCCTGAGGTCATTGAGTCTATAATATCTGAGCTATGACTAATTTGTCTACCCAAATTATTACATTTTTTATAGCGGAGTTCCATCCAAAAATTGAACTTCTGCTTTAAGTACCCCTCGCCCCCTTACATGCCACATTTGGCATGTCATTTTTTTTGGGGGGAGTGGGAGCTTCGTTAGGAGGGGGACTTCCTGTCCCACTTCCTCCTTCCGCCCAGGGACCGCCAAGGTGACTCCTCCTTTTGCCTTAGGACGCCCTTCCCTCTAGGCGATCTCCTGGGACACGCGACAGGTCCCAGGAGATTGCCTATCCACTCAGGGAGCACAGCACGTCTCGCGCATGCGCCGGCCGTGAAGCAGAAAGCTGTCACGGCTGGGTGCCCAGAGTGGCAATGGAGGTGCTGGCGGAGAGGAGGGGGAGAGGAACGACACCCCATTCAGCCACATCGCTGGACCGTGGAACAGGTAAGTGTCTGTTTATTAAAAGTCAGCAACTAGACTTTTTGTAGCTGCTGACTTTTAATAAGCCTGGTACTCCGCTTTAAAGAAAATTAAGATTTAATTTGTTATACTATCTAAAGGTTTTACATATTTTTTCAGTATTATAATTGTATCAGACAATTACCTTATTTAACGAAGGCACACTGCCTCCGCAAACCGGAAACCTATGTTTTCAGAATGATGCTTTTAGCCTGTATGTGTCATCAAGTCATGGCTTCCTAATCATACGTAGAGAACAAAGTTGTCAGCGACCACAGGGTCTCAAATGGATAATGTAGAGCAGGAGTAGGCAACCTTGCGCCTCCAGCAGTGGTGTAACTACAAGTCCCATGAGACATTGCAAGACCCTGACAATCACAGGCATTACTCCTAGAGGCAGAGGCATGATGGGATTTGGCAGTTTCACCACAGCTGGAGTGCCAAGGTAGCCTACCCCTGATGTAGAGTATAGCTGTTGTCAGGTCCTGGATCTGAACCTGGGACCTCTGCTGTGTCTGGCAGTAACTCATCTTACTGAGCCTCCTGAGATGCTGGGCAGCTCCCTGCTTGATTGCTTAGACCAGTGTTCATCAACCCTGTCCTCAGGGCCCACTAACAGGCCAGGTTTTATGTATTACCTTGGGGGGAGATGCAGACAAGAATTTTGCAATCACTGAAAAGCAAATGATATCACCTGTCATGTATTTCAGTCATCTTGCAAACCTGGCCTGTTAGTGGGCCCCAAGGACAGGGTTGATGACCACTGGCTTATGCCGCGTACACACGAGCGGACTTTTGAACATCCAAAGTCCGACGGACTGAGTCCGTCAGACTACTCGATTGTGTGTGGGCTGCAACGGACTTTTGATTCGCAAAAGTCTGACGGACTTTAGAAAATGGAACATGCTTCAAATTTTTCCGACGGAACTCTGCCGTACCCAGTCCCTCCGAAAAATCCGCTCGTGTGTATGCTATTCCGACGGACTAAAACCGACGCGAGGGCAGCTATTGGCTACTGGCTATGAACTTCCTTATTCAAGTCCAGTCGTACGTCATCACGTTCGAATCCGTCGGAGTTTAGTGTGATTGTGTGTGGCCAAGTCCGCTCAGTCGAAAAGTCTGTCGGAACTCCGGCAGAACTCCTTCGGAAGTCTGTCGGACATAAGTCCTCTCGTGTGTACGGGGCTTTAGACAACCTTGCCTTATGTCGTGTTTCTGGTGAACCTTGAACCCTTTGCCCCTCCCATGAATTTCTTATTTAAAGCGGGATTCCACCCTAAAGTGGAACTTCCGCTAATCGGATCCCTCCCCCCCTCCGGTGTCACAATTGACACCTTTCAGGGGGGAGGGGGGTGGAGATACCTGTCAAAGACAGGTATTTACACCCACTTCCGGGCATAGACTCCCGTGGGAGTCTACGCCATTTCCTGCCCTGCCGCGCTGTCTGCTGGAACTCACACGGGTCCCAGTGACAGCGCAGAGATTTCCTATTGCACGGCGCGGCTCGCGCATGCGCAGTAGGGAACCGGGAAGTGAAGCCAATTCGCTTCACTTCCTGATTCCCTCACCTCGAATGGTGACGGCAGCAGCCGAGAGCCGAGCGATCGATCGGCCTCGGCATCGCTGGAACCCGGGACAGGTGAGTGTCCATTTATTAAAAGTCAGCAGCTGTAGTATTTATAGCTGCTGGCTTTTTATATATTTTTTTTTTGGTGGAATCCCTCTTTAAGCCATGCTTTTGCAATTCCTGTTTGCTTTTAGTAATATAGTGTATGTCCCAAAGATTTATGGTAGAATTAAAGGAAAGCTGTATTGGGATTTTGTTTTTTTTTGTTATTGCTGGGGAGAAAAAAAAAAAAAAAAAAAAGAGCCATGATTGGAACTCTAGAATATCTCTCTAAGAATCGGCGACAGAAAAAGATCGTACTTTTCCTTTAAAAACCAGCTCAAATTCTTCAGTCAAAAAAAAAGGAGAGAGAAACAAGAGATTTCCATTTGGCGCCAACATTCTACAGCCAGATACCCAGCAAAGGATATGTTAATGAGCTGCTAATTTGCACACCTGCACTTGGAACAGCAATCCCAGCTAATATATTGGTAAATGTTGCACAAGTCATCCGAGAGCCAAGGCGAGGTGCGAAAAAGTCGCGTCTAATTTTATGTGACTGAAATGGCGTTAAAAGCAGCGTACCTAGAGCGTGATGTATACCAAATCTGGAGGAGGAACAGGAAAGTAGAGGAAATGTCCGCTCTGCTTCCAGAAATACTCACAAAAGAGGATATACAATATATATATATATATATATATATATATATATATATATATATATATATAATGGACAGTAAAAAAAAATTATTTTTGTAAAGAAAAGCACTTTTTCATTTTTTTCATTTAATTTTTTTATGTTAAGTGGGGTTATGTGATGGAAGTTTATTATTGTGTATTAAATGAATTATTTTGCTGTATAACGTGAAAATTGAATAAAAATGATTTGATAGGATAAAGGATGGGGGGGGGGGAATGAATATGTCAGGGGGGCCAGATGGTGGCCAGCGGGAGTGGGAATTTTCCTGGCACCATTGGGAGTAAACATCCCCCCCCATTTGGTCTTAGGGGGAGGAATAGTGCCCCAATGTTAATATCATAGGGAGAAATAGGGGCCCCATTTTTGGTATCATAAGGAGGAACAGTGCCCCTAGGGCCGGATAATGGCAAGCAAAGGGCCACAGTTTGGAGAACTAGTGCCCCATTGTTAGTATCATGGTGCCCCATTGTAGATGGCAGAGTGGTATCTCATATCAGTGGGAGGAATAGTGCCCCAATAGCCGGATAAAGGCAAGCAAAGGGACGCAGTTTGGAGACCACTGGTTTGGACCTGGTTTAGAGGACTTGTGCCCCACTGTTGGTATCATAGGGAGGATTAGTGCCCCATTGTTGGTATCAGAGAGGATTAGCGCCCGACTGTTGGTATTATAAGGAGGACTAGTGCCCCACTGTTGGTATCATAGGGAGGAATAGTGGCCCATTGTTGGTATCATAGGGAGGAATAGTGACCCATTGTGAGTGACAGATGGTAGAATAGTATCTCATATCAGTGAGAGGAATAATGCCCCTAGGGCCAGATAAAGGCAAGCAAAGGGCCACAGTTTGGAGACCACTGGCTTAGAGGACTAGTGCCCCACTGTTGGTATATAAAAAAATAATATATATATATATATATATATATATATATATATATAGATATAGAGAGAGAGAGAGAGAGAGAGAGAGAGAGAGAGAGAGAGAGAGAGAGAGAGAGAGCGAGAGAGAGCGCGAGAGAGAGCGCGAGAGAGAGCGCGAGAGAGAGAGAGAGAGAGAGAGAGAGAGAGAGAGAGAGAGAGAGATTTTATAATATATGGGTTTTAAGTAATTTGCTAGCATTTTTCTAGTTTACTTGTAGGCCCGGTCAGCAAGTGGTGATTACCATTGTACAGGGCACAGCGCCCACCCATGTGAACGAGCCCCAAGACCTTATTTACACCGAGAGCTTTATTTATTAACTTACTACAGTTTTATCCTTTAGCAGGAATTTTATATGTTATGTGTTTGCGCGACCTAATAATGACTTTTTATATAATTTCGATATTTTCTGGGGCAGGAGTGGGGACCCTTTCAAGTAGGCTGTACGGGGCCCCCCGTGATTTCTTACTGCAGCCCTGCTCACTTATTTAAAAAAAATGGAAACAGAGGGGACTTTCCGACTTTGGCACAGTTGTGGGTTTTGCTGAATAACCCCCCAGCAGTAGGCCGATTGATTTTACTTTGTGCCCTTTAATATGACTTGAGCCCCAGCGGGAGCTCTTTCTAGCGGTTCTCGCACCGTCTCAGGGATTCCCATTTATATATAGCATCGGAGAAGCATCATCCCCGAACACCGAAGACATATCATTAAATTTCAGAGGAGAGCAGCGTTGTCTGGATATATTACTGCGCTCTGTGCCGTCTTCCTTTAATAATAAAAGGTCAGATGGTCGAGAGCTTATTGGTGCCCGGGGGGGGGGGGGGGGGGGGCAATCCTCTAAAAACAAATCGCTCCATCGTCAATTACCTGCAAGCTGTAGCAATGGCTCCATATATTACATTAAATGGACATGTGAGCTACCTGTAGCACTGCAACTCTTTATACTAACAGTCACTATGAGCCTGATGTACAGTACTGTGAAAAAGTATTTGCCCCCTTCCTGATTTTTTTTTTTTTTTTTTTTTTGCATATTTGTCACACTTAAATGATTCAGATCAAACTAATTTTAATATTACATAAAGATAACCTGAGTAAATCCAAAATGCAGTTTTTAAATGATGATGATTTCATGTATTATGGGAAAAAAAAGGCGTCCAAAGCTACCTGGTCCTATGTAAAAAAAAAAAAAAAAAAAAAAGTGTAATTGCACCCCAACCCCCTCTCTGCTAAATCATAAATGAACTGTGATTAACCACATTTTATGGAAAGCGGAATTCAATTTCACTTGCCAAACCCATGCCTTAGGCCGCGTACACACGGGCGGACTGTTCGTCCAACTTTGTCCGCTGAACAGCGTTTGGGCGGACAGTCCGCTCGTGTGTGGGCTTTCAGCGGACAGTTTCAGCGGACAGTTTGACGGACAAAGTCTTTCGGAAATTCCGAAAAACTGTCCGCTGAAACTGTGTTTGAGCGAACAGTCCGCCCGTGTGCAGGCTACTTTCGAAATGAGCAAACTGTTCCCGCTCGGAGGAAAGTCTGCTCATTTCGAGCGCGTGTGAAGGTAGGCGGGTCTCCGTCGCGGGCTCCGCCGCCTGGAATGGACTTAAAGGGGAACCCCAACGCCGAAAAAAATCGGCGTGGGGGTTCCCCCAAAGTCCACAACAGACCCTTGTCCGAGCACGCTACCCGGCCGGCCAGGAAAGGGGGGCGAGCGAGCGCGCCCCCCCTCCTGAGCCGTACCAGGCCGCGTGCCCTCAACATGGGGGGTGCCTTGGGGAAGGGGGGGCCGCGCGGCCCCCCCACCCCAAAGCACCTTGTCCCCATGTTGATGAGGACAAGGGCCTCTTCCCGACAACCCTGGCCGTTGGTTGTCGGGGTCTGCGGGCGGGGGGCTTATCGGAATCCGGGAGCCCCCTTTAAGAAGGGGGGCCCACGGATACCGGCCCCCCACCCTATGTGAATGAGTATGGGGTACAATGTACCCCTACCCATTCACCTGTGAAATAAAGTACAAAAAAAACACAACACAGAGAAAAAATATTTTATTGCACAGCTCCGGGGGTCTTCCGTCTTCGGGGGTCTTCTCGCCGGACTCCTCCGCTATCTTCGTGTAGCTCTTTTACTAGCGGAGGAGCCCGGCTTTCTTCCTCCCCGCCGCCGGCCTCTTCTCCCGACTTCGGGGGTCTTGTCCCCTCTTCGGTTCTTCTGCCGGGCCACCGCGCCTTCTTGTAGCTCTTTTGCAGGCGGTGGCCCGGTCTTCTGTCGCCGCTGCCTTCCGTTCTTCTGTCGCCGCCTTCGGTTCTTCTGCCGGGCCACCGCGCCTTCTTGTAGCTCTTTTACAGGCGGTGGCCCGGTCTTCTGTCGCCGCTGTCGCCGTCGCCGCCTTCCGTTCTTGTTCTTCTTCTTGTTCTTCTTCTTCTTCCCCAGGAGATGTTGACACGTCGCTCTCTCCGGCCGGATGCCAGAGCCGCGCTGTGCGGTCACTTATATAGTGACAATGGGGCGGTGTCACATGGTATATGTCACATGGGTTGGTCACATGGTGACCCCACCCCCTTACGATGTCATAGTCCCCATGTGACATCAACCCATGTGACCAACCCATGTGACATATACCATGTGACACCGCCCCATTGTCACTATATAAGTGACCGCACAGCGCGGCTCTGGCATTCCGGCCGGAGAGAGCGACGTGTCAACATCTCCTGGGGAAGAAGAAGAAGAACAAGAAGAAGAACAAGAACGGAAGGCGGCGACAGCGACAGCGGCGACAGAAGACCGGGCCACCGCCTGTAAAAGAGCTACAAGAAGGCGCGGTGGCCCGGCAGAAGAACCGAAGGCGGCGACAGAAGAACGGAAGGCAGCGGCGACAGAAGGCCGGGCCACCGCCTGCAAAAGAGCTACAAGAAGGCGCGGTGGCCTGGCAGAAGAACCGAAGAGGGGGACAAGACCCCCGAAGTCGGGAGAAGAGGCCGGCGGCGGGGAGGAAGAAAGCCGGGCTCCTCCGCTAGTAAAAGAGCTACACGAAGATAGCGGAGGAGTCCGGCGAGAAGACCCCCGGAGCTGTGCAATAAAATATTTTTTCTCTGTGTTGTGTTTTTTTTTGTACTTTATTTCACAGGTGAATGGGTAGGGGTACATTGTACCCCATACTCATTCACATAGGGTGGGGGGCCGGTATCCGGGGGCCCCCTTCTTAAAGGGGGCTCCCGGATTCCGATAAGCCCCCCGCCCGCAGACCCCGACAACCAACGGCCAGGGTTGTCGGGAAGAGGCCCTTGTCCTCATCAACATGGGGACAAGGTGCTTTGGGGTGGGGGGGCCGCGCGGCCCCCCCTTCCCCAAGGCACCCCCCCATGTTGAGGGCACGCGGCCTGGTACGGCTCAGGAGGGGGGGCGCGCTCGCTCGCCCCCCTTTCCTGGCCGGCCGGGTAGCGTGCTCGGACAAGGGTCTGTTGTGGACTTTGGGGGAACCCCCACGCCGATTTTTTCCGGCGTTGGGGTTCCCCTTTAAGTCCATTCCAGGCGGCGGAGCCCGCGACGTCTCCTTCGCGGGCCCCGCCTACCTGTACACGCGCTCGAATGGGCGGATTTGCCTCCGCCTTACGTGGGCGAGTCCGTTCATTTCAAAAGTTGAGCGAACTGTTTGGCAAACAGTTCGCTGAAACAGTCCGCTCAAAAAGTGCCGTGTGTGGCCATGTCCGTCCATGCTAATTTTGAGCGGACTGTTTGCCGAAACTGTTTGACAAACAAAGTTGGGCGAACAGTCCGCCCGTGTGTACGCGGCCTTACTGCCAGACCAGTTGAATCAAGAAATCACTTAACCAGTTAAGGAATGACCAAGCCCTTTTTTGCGATACGACACTGTGTCACTTTAACTGACAACTGCGTGGTCATGCAGCGCTGTACCCAAATAAAATGTACGTCTTTTTTCCCCCAGAAATAGAGCTTTCTTTTGGTGGTATTTGATCACCTCTGTGTTTTTTTCTTTTTTGCACTATAAACAAAGAGTTACAATCTTGAAAAAAAAAAAAAAAAAAAAAACTTTTTTCTAAACTTTTTTGCTATGATACACATCCCCCAAAAAAATATATATATTTTTTTCTTTTGTTTTTATATATTTTTTGTTTTTATATATATTTTCTTTTTTAATATATATATTTTTAATATATACATTTTCTTTTTTAATATATATATTTTTAATATATATATTAAAAAATATATATATTAAAAAAGAAAATATATATAAAAACAAAAGAAAAATATATATATTTTTTTTTTGGGGATGTGTATCATAGCAAAAAAGTTTAGAAAAAGTTTTTTGCTATGATACACATCCCCAAAAAAAAATATATATATTTTTCTTTTGTTTTTATATATTTTTTGTTTTTATATATAATTTATTTTTTAATATATATATATATATATATATATATATATATATATATAATCTTCATCAGTTTAGGCCAATATGTATTCTACATATTTTTGGTAAAAAAAATCAAAAAAAAAAAATCACAGTAGGCGTATATTGGTTGGTTTGCGCAAAACTTATTGTACCTACAAACTATAGGATAGATTTAGGGATTATTTAGGGATTTAAAAAAAAAAATTGTTATTGTTTTTACTTTAATGGCAGCGAGCCGTGATTTTTAGCAGGACTGTGACATTGCGGCGGACAAACCTGACCCCAAATTACACTTTTTTGGGGGCCAGTGACATTATTACATTACAGTGCTAAAAAATAGCACAGATCAAAAAAATTACACTGGCAGAGAAGGGGTTAACATGGGGGGGGGGGAATCAAACGGTTAAGTGTGTTCCTTGGGCATGTTCTAACTGTAGGGGGGGGAGGGGCTGCCAGGGACATGACAGATCATTGTTGCCGATCACCGGGAACAGAAGATCTCTGACATATCCCCTGTCAGAACGAGGATCCGCTTGCTTACGCTGGCAGATTCCCATTCTGCCTCTACAGTAGGCAATCGCGGGTCGCCAGTGGACATCGCCGCCCGTTCCGTGGGCACACTCCCGCAGCGTGCATGAAAGTGCGCAGCCGGCGGTAGCACGCCCACCCGCAACTTTGCCTACGTGAGCCGACGTACAGCTATGGTAATTCACGCAGGAGAGCCGACCTGCCGTTGTATAATGACGGCGGCTGGTTGGCAAGTGGTTAAAGAGAAGCTGTCTGATAGAGTGAAGCACGCTAAAAGATCTCAAAAAGCATCGTACCGCAATCTAAAGACATTCAAGAACAGATAAACAAAGTCATTGATATGTATCAGTCTGGCAAGGGTTACCAAGGCTTTGGGACTCCAACGAATCACGGTGAGCGCCATTATCCACAAATGGGGAAAACTTGGAGCGGTGGTGAACCTTCCCAGGAGTGGCCGGCCGACCAAAATGACTTCAAGAGCATGACGAGGACTCATCGAGGAGGTCATAAAAAAGCCAGAAAATTACGTAAAGAACTGCAGGCCTCACTTGCCTCAGGTAAGATCAGTTTTCATGATTCCACAATAAGAAAGAGACCGGGCAAAAATGGCGTCCATGGGAGAGTTCCAAGGCCAAA
>NW_027507788.1:225009434-225134434 GCF_037356315.1 Lithobates pipiens
AGGGAGAGAGAGAGAGAGAGACTCTCACAAGCTGTGCAGTAAGTGTGAGCTCTTTGACCTACGGAGACACAGGCTGCTGACCCCCTCTGTCTGACCTGCCTGGCACCCTTGCTGTGGAGAAGCCTAACCCCTGTAGTGTACCAAAAAAAAAAACTAGCGGTGAGCCTGCTTAAATGACCAATACCAGGATTTACTGTGGCTGAAGCCGTCGTTTTGTTTAGTCGTGATTGAAATTAATGAACTGTTTGCGTTCAATAAACTGTCCGGCGGTTATTACAGAGCTATACCCAGGTTACAGGGGGGCAATTACTTTTTCACATATTGCCAGGCAGGTTTGGACGGCTTTTTTCCTTTAATAAATTTAATAATCAATTAAAAAAAGCATTTTGTATTTACTCTGATTATTTTTGTGTAATATAAACATTTGTTTGATGATCTAAATCATTTAAGTGTGACAAATGGACGAAAAATAAATAAAGAATAAAATCAGGAAGGGGGCAAATACTTTTTCACAGCACTGTATACACCGCGCGAGAGAAAAAGGCAGACGCGGTTTGCATTGTCACCAATAAGATGCGACGTCATCAAGCCCCCGATTCCCGGAAGCGGTTCCCGCCAGTCCTGGGTTGTACATTTGTATACAGATGCGTTAATGAAGATGTTGCTTATTATTTATACTATTTGTTTATTTTAATAAACCCTTCGTTTTATACAGATTCATGCTATGTGGTCTCCGCTTCTCTTTTTACCATTATGGCGATGATTAGTAGCGTGGAATGGGGGTTATCGGGGCAGATAGGTTCCACCCTCCTGCGCAGTAATATGCTTTTCCATGACACGGGTTGATTCCTGATATTTTGGAAGTCAAATCTATTCTGCGTGTTGTGGAGTGGATGGTGAAGGCGCACTGAAGCGGTGTCTCTATTCATTCCAATGTCCTAGCACGGGTTGATGTGGATGCGGTTTTGCTGTTTTTGGAGGGGCCTCATTCTCCCAACTTCAGTGTCTAGAAAAAGTATTCATACCCCTTGACATTTTTCACACTTTCTCATGTTACAACCAAAACCATAAATTTATTTTATTGGGATTTTATGTGATGGACCAACACAAAGTGTCACATAATTGTGAAGTGGAAGGAAAATGATATAAATAAATATGTGAAAAGTGTAGGGGGGAGGGGCATTTGTATGGCGCCCCCCGGAGTCAATACTTTTTAGAACCCCCTTTCTCTACAAGTCTTTTTGGGGGTGTCTCTACCAGCTTTGCCCATCTAGAGAGGACATTTCTGCCCATTCTTCTTCTTTGTAAAATATCTCAAGCTCTGTCAGATTGGATGGAGAGCGTCTGTGATCAGCAATTTTCAAGTCTTGCCACAGATTCTCAATGGGATTTAGGTCTGGACTGTGACTGGGCCATTCTAACACATGAATATGCTTTGATGTAAACCATTCCATTGTAGCTCTGGCTGGATGTTTCGGGTCGTTGTCCTGCTGGAAGGGGAACCTCCGCCCCGGTCTCAAGTCTTTTGCTGAACAGGTTTTCTTCTAAGATTGTCCTGTATTTGTCTCCATCCATCTTCCCATCAACTCTGACCAGCTTCCCTGTCCCTGCTGAAGAAAACCATCCCCACCACATGATGCTGCCACCACCATGTCTCACGGTGGGGATGGTGTGTTCGGGGGATGGGCAGTGTTAGTTTCCCCCACACATAGCGTTTTGTTTTTAGGCCATAAAGTTGAATTTTGGTCTCATCTGACCAGATCACCTTCTTCCACATGTTTGCTGCCCCCTCCCCCACATGGCTTCTCACAAACTACAAACAGGACTTCTTATGACTTTCTTCCTCCAATGTCTTTCTTCTTGTCACTCTTCCATAAAGGGCAGATTTGTGGAGAGACGACTAATAGTTGTCCTGTGGACAGATTCTCCCCCCTGAGCTGTGGATCTCTGCAGCTCCTCCAGAGTTACCATGGACCTCTTGGCTCTTCTCTGATGAATGCTCTCTTTGCCCGGCATGGTCAGTTTAGGTGGACGGCCATGTCTTGGTAGGTTTTCAGTTGTGCCATACTCTTTCCATTTTCCAGTGATGGATTTAACAGAGCTCTGTGAGATGTTCAAAGCTTGGGAGATCTTTTTATAACCTAACCCTGCTTTATACTTCTCCACAAAGTTATCCCTGACCTGTCTGGTGTGTTCCTTGGCCTTCATGGTGCGGTTTGTTCACCAATGTTCTCTAACAAACCTCTGCGGGCTTCACAGAACAGCTGTATTGATACTGATATTAAATGACACACAGGTGGGCTCTATTTACTAATTAGGTGACTTCTGAAGGCAATTGGTTCCACTAGATTTAGGTGGATTAGCGTAAAGGGGCTGAATACAAATGCACGCTACACTTTTCCCATATTTGTAAAACCATTTATCGTTTTTCTTCCACTTCACAATTATGAGCCACTTTGTGTTGGTTTTTTTGGTTGCAACATGAGAAATGGTTGGAAATTTTTAAGGCGTATAAATACTTTTTCAAGGCACTGTATTCGCTTGCCATTACAGTTTGGAATCTGATATTTGGACTTCACTGGTTGGACACTGTATAACGATTTCTCTTTTTTGTTACGGGTCTCTATGCCACTCCATCTAATGCCGGTAGATATAGAGCTTGTGGGAGGGGCCAGCAGGAGCCTTCCTGGGTCCAATGGGACCAGACAATGTCAGTCACATGACTACAACAAACATCATTATCCTTGTGTTAAAACTTTGTGAATTAATCCCAAATCTTCAACAATCCAGAAATAGTTCAGAACTCACCTCCGTGCACATAGCCGTGGAGCGTGCAATCCGAGGGCCCCACCAGATGGATCAGACTGGACTGACTGTATCCCACCGTGTACGGCTCTGTAAGAGAATTAAAAGAGGATATAGAACATCACAAATTTACTACCAGGATCGGGAGTTATAAACATACAATGAAATGAAATCTAAAAACGGCTAAAATTGCTTAGTGAGCGTTCCTGCAGCCTGCCAAGCACTCCCGCCCATTGTTTGAAGAAGACTAGGACTTCTCTTATATAAACCTTTTCCTGATGCATTCACTAAGGCTTGGTTCTCATTACTGCATGTGCAGGTGAACGTATGCGTTTTTATGGGTGTTCCGCGCATTACGCCTAAGGCAGCCCATTCACTAATAGGCTACCATACAAATACACTGCTCCAGGTTGGTCCGCCTATACCGGAAGGGTCTCAAACTGGTCGCTCTCCAGCTGTTGCAGAACTACAATTCCCATGAGGCATTGCAAGGTTGACCGTTACAAGCATGACTTCCCATAGGCAGAGGCATGGTGGGTCTTGTAGTTCCGCAATAGCTGGAGGGCCACCAGCTTGAGTCCCCTAGTCCATACGCTACAGGAAGGTGCCCGGTGCGGCTCACAACTGCGGAAACTTCTAATGAGCGTATGACAGCCATCTTAAAGTGGTTGTAAACCCTTACAAACCACTTTGACCTACAGGTAAGCCTAGATTAAGGCTCACCTGTAGGTCCAAGAAATATCTCCCAAACCTACACGGTTTAGGAGATATTTGCCCGAAGACGGGCACCACTGTCTACGGCGCATGTGCCACAGACAGCGATGTGCAGGCGCACGGAGCGTGGCATCGTCGATGACGAAGATGCCGCGCGTCTCGGCTCCCATGCGCATGCGCGGGAGTGACATCATTGCGGCTTTGCCGAATGACAGCGGCGGAGCTGCAAGACCCCACCGAGAAGATGGATGCGCCGGAGTCGGACTACAGGGGACAGCGGTGACTTCGCTGGCTACTGTGTCAGGTAAGTGACACATAATGGACTACGATGCGATGCGATGCATAGTAGTCGATTATGCTTTACCTTTGCAGGGAATGAAAGGGGAAGTAAACTCATCAGGGTTTACTTCCTCTTTAAATGATAGAATGAAGATGTTCAAGAAAGTCTGGGACCCATGGGTCAGGTATCTGTCTGAAGGACCTAGATCTGCCTGATTAGAGCTGTGGGACTCGGAGCACGTGGTCATTCCTTACGCTCTTCCAACTTCTCTTCTCTCTCTATCTCTCTCTCTTCTTGGTAGTCTTTGTTGCAGTATAACAAGGGTTTTTGGGCCTAGTCTCTAACAATCCTCAATGGGGATTGTCCCTATCTGGGATTGAGTCTGATGTGGTGAGGGAAGGGGTGCACTCTCTAGGGAGATGTGGATCCCCTCCTCTCGCACATACAGTGAGTCATACAGGCACCTACAACCCACGGAGAGTTTTACGTTGACTTTGTTAAAGGTGGAGAGATTACCGCTGATACTATACGTGATTGAGATGCATTGTGGTAATGTCGCATTAGGAATAACAAATGGGAATGGGGGCTCCCCCATGAAGACACAGTTAATATAAACGATATCGCCCAACAAAAGTCTCCATTTGGAGGAATGCCTACGGTAGGTGTAACATTCTGCCTAAAAATGTTTGGACATCCATCCCTATAGCATATATTTTATACCGCATGTGCTCTTTTCAAATACTTTGTACACTTTGTTTTGAGAATTTTAATAAAAAGTATTGAAAAAGAAAAAAAAGGCGGAAACTTCAAAAAGAGAGGCGGATGACTGCACACTAATGCATGGAAAATCCAGAAACTTTGTTAAAGTCATCTGTAAGTAAAAAACATTACAGCCGCTCAAAGCAAGGAACAAAACGTTGACGCTTTTCACGCGAAGAGCACTTCATCATAAACTTCGCACGAAATGCGTCAATGTTGGTTTCTGGTGGAGTGGCTGTGATGTTTTTTTACCTACGGATGACTTCTACAAAGCTTCTGGATTTTCCATACATTAGTGTGCCGTGATTCATCACTCTATTTTAAGCCTAAATTAATGTGTTTCTTGTACGCACTGCAAAACCAAAGCTGCAGTCTGACTGGCTATGATGGACTCCACTAAAGACAAGTGAAGGTAACGGAAAGCATTGATATCTACAGCTTGGTGGCTGATCTCAAAAGCCTTTACAAGCCGAACAAAAACCAAACGGATAATAAAATGCTACATAATTAATTTCTCATTTTAGTGCCATGGCTTACATATTTGTCACACTGGATGGGATACATTTTTGAGACCCTGAGGCAAGTGGAGCATCATTCAACTGAAACGGGGTGGTGGGAGGAGCACAGTCCGGTCCCCGTGATCTGTCAAAGTAATGAGATTGGTCTCCTCTAATACTGGAGTTCTCTCTACAACTTCTTCATCAGAACTCTGTTGGACACCGCAGGCATGGGGACACAATTTACAGTATAAAGTTAGGTTTATTTGCCAGTTTCTGTCTGGAAACATAATAGAACCACATTTTCCATCACTTGTTACAAGACATACAATGTGAACACCTAATAAAAAAAAAAAGTTTAAAAAGCATGTCAAAAAACAAAATCTTTCCATCATCTGTACACAGTTGAAGGCAGCCATGTTATTTTCCTTCGTTTGACCTGGAACGGCTTCTTGATCTAGAAAATGAACGTGATGGTTTGTGGTTCCTTTCTCTGGACAAAGATCTCTCTCTCTTCTACGATCTCTAGAAAGGGACCTACTACGGCTACGGGAAAAGCTCCTTCTCCTTGGAGATCTGCGTCTTGGAGGAGGACTCCTCCTACGGTAATCATCCCTAGGCCTCCTGTTCCAAGATGGCGGAGGACCACGATTCCGACTTCGTTTTTCACCATTCGATAATTCAACCCTAACGCGACAGCCACACATTGTCCGTCCATCAAGCTCTCTAACTGCATCTGCTGCATCTCTAGGATCTTCAAATTCTACGAATGCAAAGCCAGGGGGATTCCTGGCAACCCAGTAGCCAAAAGCCCGCTCAAGTAGCAACCCAGTAGCCAAGAGGTCCATAGTAGCCAAAAGCCCGCTCAAGTTCCGTTTTATTTCCATTGTTGCCAAGATTTCCTACATAGACTTTGCAGTCTAGCGGACAAGAGTCACGGTGCATGGGTGGTGTTTTTTCCCTCATCGTCATTTACCGCTTTCGTATGGGGCTCGGGATCCGTAGCTCGCTCTGGACTCCAGTATGTAAGTCTTCCCGCTTGTGGTATGCCAGGCACAAAATCATGGGGACACAATTTAATGTTATATCTATCATCTATTGAAGAACATTATGTAGACCAGGATTTCTCAACCAGGGTTCCTCTAGAGTATAGAGGTTTCTAGGAGTTCCTTGAGCAATAAGAAATTACTGCTTCTTAGATGAGAGCCCACTGACGATCTTTTTGGCTATCTGTAAGTGGGGGATTCTTCCCAATAACCATAAGTGTCAGGAGCATTCCCAGTGACCATCACACTAATGTACTATAAGCTTTAAATATAATTATTAGCAGGGTTTCCCTGGAGCCAAAAAGTTCTTGCAAGGGTTCCTCCATGCTAAAAAGGTAGAGAAAGGCTGATGTAGACAATAAGGCCGGCAGTATGTGGACGGTCCTGCAAATGACCAAGTTCGGACATGGTTCAACCAGTTTGATGTGGAAGAACTCAAGTCGCCTTAACCCCACTGAACACCATTGGGATGAATTGGAATGCCAATTGTGAGCCAGGTCTTCTCAGTACCTGCCCTCACAAATGCTCCTTTGGATGGCAGGGGTTCTAACCTTCCACTGTGCTTTCACAGCCTCATGGCAACAGTCTGAAAAGGTCTTTTTCTGTTCCATCATGACTGTACAAAGCCAGATCCATAAAGACACGGTTTGACCAGTGTGGTGTGGAGAAATTTGAGGGTCCTGAACAGCGTCCTGATCTCAGCCCTACTGAACACCTTTGGGAAGAATTGGAATGCCAACTGTGAGCCACGTCTCCTCATTCACTATCAGTACCTGACCTCAAATATTCTTTTGGATGATGGGGGTTCTAGCCTTCCCCTGTACTTCTAGTCTTGTGACAACAGTCTTGGAAAGGTCCTTTTCAGTTCCAGCATGACTGTGCACAAAGCCAGCCTCATAAAATACATAGTTTAACCAGTTTGGTGTGGAAGAACTGGAGTGTCCTGCACAGAGCCCTGGCCTCAACCTTACTGGACACCTTCGGGATTAATTGAAACACCGATTGTGAGCCAGGTCTCCTCATCCAACATCAGTACCTGACCTCACAAATGTTATTTTGGGTGATCTGGGTTCTAGCCTTCCCTTGCAATTCTAGCCTCATTTCAACAGTTTGGAAAGACCCTTTTCTGTTCCACCATGACTGTGCCTATGGTGGAGCCAAACCAGCTCCATACAGACATGCTAATCTATGATTAAGTGGGAGCAAAACATTATAGAAGAGGATAATGGGCAGAGTGTCACTGGTTGTGCATATGCTGAACAACGGAGTTGATTTTACCTTTGGGAATTGGCGTGTGGCTCCAGGGCTTTGCTAAATCTATAAAGACACAGTTTGAGTGAACGTCACAGAGCCCTGACCTCAATCCTACTAAACACCTTTGGGGGGAATTGGCACACCAATGGTGAGCTAGGTCTTCTCATTCAACATCAGTACTTGACAAATGGGTACAAATTCCCACAGATACTCTCCAAGATATTGTAGAAAGCCTTCCCAGAAGAGTTGAGGAGGATGGAGAAACTCCATATTAATGCCAATGGTTTTGGAAAGGGGTGTACAATGCTGCTTTTTGAACACATGGTTCTCATGTAAGTCAGGTTGATGCTCTAGCACACAATGGGGGTTATTTACTAAAGGCAAATCCAATTTGCACTGCAAATGCACTTAGAAGTGCAGTCACTCTAAATCTGATGCCACATACACAAGACCAGTTTTTCCATCAGAATAAGCTCTGACGTTTTTTTTTTCGACCGAGTTCTGCTGAAACGGACTTGCCTACACACGATCGCACCAAAGTTCAATCGTTTAGAAGGTAGCCACATACAACACGTATGACAGGACTAGAAAAAGGAAGTTCAATAGCCAGTAGCCAATAGCTGCCCTTGCGTTGTTTTTGGTCCGTCGGAACAGCACACAGACCAACGGTTTTCCCGATAGGAATTGATTCCGTCAAAAAGATTTAAAACATGTTCTATTTCTAGGTCCGTCAGAATTTTCAAAAAAAAATAAAAAAAGTCAGCTGAAGCCCCACACAGGATCGGAATATCCGATGAAATTATTCAGTCAGTTTTTTTCTGCCGTAAAGTCCAACAGCGTGTACATGGCATAAGGGGTCGATTTGAAATGAGGGGAAGCTCTGCCGATTTTATCATCCAATCACGTGCAAGCTAAAATGCTGTTTTTTTTTTTCTGCATGTCCCCCTTGGATCTACAGCAACTTTACTTCCAAGTGCACTTGCAGTGCAAAGTGGATTTTCCTTTAGTAAATGTACCACCAACGCCCGAAGGAGCTGCTGGTTATTTTTGGGATTGCCGTTACCTTCTGTTCTCCTTGTGGCACGTCTAGGGGACGTCCCGTGGTAGGTGGCCCAGTAACTTGAGACTGACAACAGATCCACTTGAATGGATTTTATTTGCAAAACTCAGTCGATTGAACAGTCTTTCAACTTGGGATCAGAGGGTTGGGAAGGAAATTCAGGTACTCTTCGTGTCAAAAGTCAAAAAAATGTTGAAGAACTTGCTTACTTTGACTGCATCCAGAGAACAGCCATTCGCAGCTGGATGATCACTCAGGTTGGACAGTCCTTCTCTCACAAGGCCGAGCAGCCAACAAGATGTTTACTCAGGAACAAGTCTCTGCCACAGACGTTGTTGTAGAATGTACAAAATAATGTCTCTGCCACAGACGTTGTTGTAGAACATGTAGGGAAACTAAAAACTTGAAACACTTGTAGGATACCTGGATCTCTCAGCCTGCTTGGCAATATCCACAAGACCGGATTCTCTTGGTTACTTCAGCCCTTCCAGGCTCTTGTTAAGAAAACCAACCCGTACATGGTCTTCTTCTGCTGAGTCCTCCCCTGGAATGCTCAAAGTACACTGGGTCTCTCCCGAACCGGAGACGGCACCCAACCAGCTCAGAATCCTACTTTAGATTCCTTGCCTCGGGCTAACCAGCCCCAAGGCTTTAAAGTGAGGTGGATCCGCACCCCAGGCCATAGCCCTCCTGGGGGCTGGTCAGGAGGACCAGGACCATGAAGTTAGCACATCATACTGAACCGGAACCCCCGAACCATGTGACGTCCGCATCTTAAATACCCTCTCCCAGAAAGCACAGCGAGAGCACCACTCCCACTGGGCGGGCTCCGAGAGAGAGCAACTTAAGCACCTGACCAGACCATAGTTCCACGCCTGCCAGAGGAGACAGCGCCACCTGTGGCCAGGCTGAACATCTCACAGTCCAGTCAGACTAATGCAGAGGTCCAATTTAGACAAATAAACCCAAACCAAACTGCAGTTTAGGGAAAGTTTAACTTTGAAAAACGCATAGCGCGTGCTCTTCAGGAACCGCCACTACATAAATAATCCCCAATGTGCAGTTGGAATGGTTGGCCAGTGGCACGCCCTAATGGTCTTAGCATAGATTTTGCAAGCCAATATATTATCAACCAACACATTCAACTGCACAACAAGAACAGGTAGATTGTTTGGATTCTGAGTCCCGGGACCTCATTCAGGTGCAATGAATGAGCCATTCCCAACCATTTCGACATACAAAATTGCCCACAATGAAGGACCAATGCTAGAGCTACAATGGGAACTCTTTCCTGAGAGGAAGCAAGGCTTCCTATTATGTTGCCCCAATACAAATGAGGCCAGATGTGCAAAAGTAACATTAATGGAGGCTTTCCTCCTAGAAAGGTCTGTATGCATGTCCCAAGGAGCATTGCCCAACATGTACTCAAAAGTCTTCCCCTGCTAAGCAGAGCCTACTATACACCAATATGTGTTCAGCAGAAAGGTCATGTGATGTTTTAAAGCAAACACGAACCCTACCTCTGCTTTTGAAAATGCTAGTTGCCTGGTTGGTGCAATGAACCCCAAAAACTTCATTCACCAAACAACGACGAACATTTAAATAAGGACATTGGCTTTCCCAATTTGTAATACCTCTTTTGAGTCTGTGACTAGACAGAATTGGTGCCAGAGGTCCAACAGCCAGACAGCTAGTATTATCAGGTGGTGCTCAGCAATGGCAGCCTCCTCATTTCTCTGACAGGTTTACTTTAAATGCCCAGGTGGTGGGGCATTCATTGACCTTTCATGAGAGAAATATGAAGCTGCCATAACCGACCTTCTTCTGAAGATGCTACTTTCCTGGCTGTTATCTAGACCCTCAAGCTGCAGTGATTTCTGAGCCATTGACCTGGAGCAAGTAGAGAGATGTGAAGTTCTGATGTTCTTTTGCAGCTTGCTTGTTCCAGGTCTGTGGCTCAAAAGTACTGAAGTCTGGAAAAAGAGCGGCACCAAGGGCAACCCCCATACTTCCTGTATAAACACAGTCACTTTAAGTGGCCAGCCGACCCAAAAAATACTATTTCAGTCTAAGAAAAGACAAACCAGGTTTAAATTTTGACCATTGGGTTCAATGTCCCACAGGCTTCCAAAATCATAAGCTATATAAGCTTAGGTACCCCTCTTCCCAAAGCCAACAATACTCAGGCACCAGGCAACCAGTAATGGCAGCACTAGGGTCATTGACTCAAAGCATTGAAGCCATATGGAGTCAACTGCTGGCCTCCATGTTTTTCCCCCATGAAAAGTTTTCGTCAAACGGAGGTTTGCCGGTGTAAAAATGGCTTTTACTCGCCCAAATCAGGATTAGAGATTTAGACGCTGAGCAGTCCACAAGTGGTTGGCACCAGGACTGTTGTAAGAAGAGTAGAGCCAGCCCTCCAGTACAGGGCCCATCAGTTGACCAGGGGGTAGAAAAGGGACTCCTTAAATACCTTTGTGCTTGCACAGTAATCCCATAGGCTCAAGGGAATTAAATAAACCTTCCTTGGGCCCCATCAGCTCAGCAACAGGTGCCAGAGACAAAAAGGGGGCTATTTACTCATTTTCAGGCGCAAGTAAAATAATCAGAGCACACAGAGCTTCGCAGTTTGTTGTGTATGGGGCTGCTTGGGCCCAGAACAGTCAGGGTGCCCATGCTGACCCGTGTCAACAGCCAAAAGCACCTACAACAGTGAGCATCGGAACTGGAGCACAGAGCAATGGACGAAGGAGCCTGGTCTGAGGATTCAAAATGGTTTGAGGAACACAATGATTTTGCAGTTTTGACTTGGCCTTCATATTCTCCAGATGTCAAATTGAGCATCTATGTTATGTGCTGGAAAAACAAGTCTAAACCATGGAGGCCCCACCTCCTAACCTATAGGACTTCACAACATGTACAATGGGCAAGTGAGCATCAGAAACTGGAGCATGGAGCAATGAAAGAAGGTGGCCTGGTCTGGTGAATTCAAGAATGGTTTAAAGAGCACAGCAAGTTTGAAGTGTGGACTTGGTCTCCATATTCTCCAGATGTCAATCCAGCCGAGCATCTGTGGGATGTGCTGAAAAACAAGTCCAACCCATGGAGGTCCCACCTCCTTACTTACAGTACTTTACAGCATCTAAAATCGGCATGTGAGCATCAGAACTGGAACACGGAGCAGTGGAAGAAGGTGGCCTGGTCTGATGGATCACATTTTCTTTTCCTTCATGTGGATGGCCGGGTGCGTCCCTTACCTGGGGAAGCGATGGCACTAGGGTGCAGTATGGGAAGAAGGCAAGCTGGCGGAGACAGTGTGATGCCTTAGGCAGTGTTCTGCTGGGAAACCTTGGCTCCTGCCATTCATGTGGATGTGACACGTACCACCTACCCATTGTTGGTGACCAAGTACACCCCTTCAAGGAAATGGCATTCCCTGATGGCAGTGGCCTCTTTCGTCAGGATAATGCGCCCTGCTACACTGCAAAAATGGTTCAAGAATGGTTTGAGAAACACGAGTTACATAGTTCGTTGGGTTGAAAAAAAAGACAAAAGTCAATCTAGTTCAACCAATAAAAGGGAGTTCATGGACTTGTCCTCCAAATTCTCCAGATCTCAATCCAAAAATCGGGCATCTGTAGGATTTTCTGGAAAAACAAGTCCGATCCATCAAGGCCTGTCCTCCCAACTTTAAAAAAGGACACTTAAAACTTGGTCTTTCTGGCCGAAACCAGGCAGACCCTGTTCTTTGGAAGGTCTGCCGAAACAGACCCACCCAAATACTAGGTAGGGCTCCCCCGAAGGGAGACCCCAACCCTAAGGAAGAGGGCAAACTAAGCCAGAAGGCCATGTCCAACCCCCTCCCCAGACTTTCAGGGTAGGCCCTGGGACCTGCGACCCTACTCATCACAGCAAACATGCAAAGTGACAAAACAAAGACGTGACACACAAAACATAAATAAATAAATAAAGTGGGGAAGGTATGGTGGAGAGGAGAGTGAAAAGAGTGGCCATTGTGTAAAACAATGACCAGGCCCTCCGGCCAGGAATAAAAAATTCCTCTGGTCCTAGCCAAAAGGCCCAGCCCAAGAGGCAGTTGCTAAAAAAGCATTTCGTTTCATGGTGCAGTGTCCTTGGTGCCCAAAATCAAAGTGACCCTCACTCACAGTGATATTTAGGCACCCCTGGACTGCCACTCCAGGGGCACATACTCCATAGGCTTTCAAACGCAAACCCTGACCCACAGCCCAGACCACAGCAGCCCCCACTCCGGTCAGGAAGGCATGGAGTTCAGGAAGCTCGGGGGGGAGCCTGCCCACCACAAGCTCAAACCCCCGCTCCCGTCCCTCCTACCCAATTACATCCAGAGGTACTAAGCGTTCCTCCCCACTTTGCAGTTCGGACCCGGTGTTCCCTCCCGGGAAAACTGTCCAGAGCTAGAGCTACCCCAATCTAGGCCAGAGACCCGACCCCGTGGATCAGACCCAGATGCAGCACCCATCCTCACCAGGAGCACCCTTCCAGACGGCTCAGACTTGATCATGCATCGGCCCCCAGTTTACTGTCGGGTGGCACGATGTGACCCCTACCGAAACCGTCCTTCCAGATGCTAATAACGCCATCGGAGAGTGCTGACCAAACCCTCTCTATAGGGATGGAACAGCGCCTCCTTTGGCAACTGATAAGAACAGATACTACACTTGATCATAGCCAAAAGGCCAAGACTTAAAGGATCTGCTACTGACGGCTTGGTGCCAGATACCACAGCACACCTTCAGAGGTCTACTGGAGTCCATGCCTGGACGGGTTATGATGGGTGGTCATAACGTTATGGTTGATCAATGTAAATTCTGCTTCCAAATATGATGATTGGCTCCCAAAAAACAGGGGGCCACATGGGCAACAGTGTGGATATTCATCTCAATGCCAAGTTCAGACTGAAAAAAGAAGAAAGATCCCTGGTGCCAAACATCCACGGAGTCCTATGGTGATATGAAAGACCACCTCAGCCTGGGCTCCCGCCAGGCCATGTCCCCAATGCATTTTGCTCTGGCCCCCCCCCCCCCCCAGAGCTTAGTCAAGGGGAGCACGATTCTGGAGACTGAACCTGGGTTTAGACCGAACCCTTAGCTCACCCCTACCCAAATGAAAGGAGGGCAGGCATAATGGAGCCCCCACAGTTTCTAATGGTGACCCTGGTTGGCACAGAGTTGTTACTTATTGAATCTATTTTTCAATTGATATTTTTGATACCAAAATGGCGGTTACCCCGAGATCCTCTCTCCTTCCAGGAAGAGTTATTCAAATTCGTTTTCCAGGAAAATACCTGACACCACCCCGCCTTTTCTTTGTATTCTGATAATTATAAAGGGGCCTGGAGCACCTCTTGAATGTCTTTGTACCTGTTCACAATAGCGACTGAGCAGATGAGAGCTCGGCAGGCCATGCTACAATAACCATATATTCCTATCTGCATAATTAGGTGGCTTCTAACGAAACCCGCTGCTCCAATAACTCCGATCCGCCGTCATTATACTTTCATGAATAAATCACTCTCCTTCGCCGTCTGAATGGAGCGATGCCTGCTAGAACCCGGACGCTTTCCTGTACTGTAATTGTCCTCTTTGCATGATAAGCTGCGGAGTCTAATACAAATCAGAGTGGAAGATACGAGTCTGATCCTGACACACGGACAAGTATTACCGCAAATCAATTAATGTGCACGCACCACTGCGCGCAGCTAGCGACCCGGCTGAGAGGAGCTGTGTAAAGTGACATGGACTGGCACAGTCTCTGAATGCAGACTGAGCGCGTCTGCTTTGCTGAGAGTTCGGCTGCAATCTCACGATAGAGTTTTGTGAACGTGCGCAAAATTGCACGCATATGAAATGTGCAAAAAAAAAAAAAGAGCGTTCATTGCAAGCAGATGCATGTTTTTTTTGTGCAACAAATGTGGCAAAATGCACAGGAAAAAAAGCTTGCCGCTCAAAAAAAAAAGCGCAAGTGCTACTTGATGCATGTACAAAAAGGAAGCAAGAGCTACTTGATGCATGTACAAAAAAAGCGCCAGAGTTGCTTGATGCATCTGCAAAAAAAAATACAAGAGCTACTCGATGCATGTACAAAAAAGTGCAAGAGCGACTTGATGCACGTACAAAAAAATGGATGCAAGAGCTATTTAATGCATATACAAAAAAGGTGCAAGAGCTACTTCATGCATGTACAAAAAAGGTGAGAGAGCAATTTAATGCATATATAAAAGAAAGGTACAAGAGCTACTTGATGCATGTACAAAAAAGGTGCAAGAGTTCCGTGATGCATGTACAAAAGAAGGTGTAAGAGTTACCTGATGCATCTATAAAAAAGGCGCAAGAGCTACATGATGCATGTACAAAAAAAGTGCAAGAGCTACATGATGCATGTACAAAAAATGTATGCAAGAGCTATTTAATGCAAATTACAAATAAGGTGCAAGAGCTACTCGATGAACGTACAAAAAACAAGTGCAAGAGTTACTTGATGCATGTACAAGAGCGATTTAATGCATATATAAAAAATAAAATAAAAAGGTACAAGAGCTACTTGATGCACGTACAAAAAAAGCGCAAGAGTTGCTTGATGCATCTGCAAAAGAAAGTACAAGAGCTACTTGATGCATGTACAAAAAAGGTGCAAGAGCTGCTTGATCTTTATACATGTACAAAAGGTGCAAGAGCTACATGATGCATGTACAAAAAAAAGTTCAAGAGCTACTTGATGCATGTACAAAAGAGGGTGCAAGAGCTACTTGATGCATGTACAAAAAAAGTGCAAGAGCTACAAGATGCATGTACAAAAAAATGTATGCAAGAGCCATTTAATGCATATTACAAATAAGGTGCAAGAGAGCTACTCGATGAACGCACAAAAAACAAGTGCAAGAGTTACTTGATGCATGTACAAGAGCGATTTAATGCATATACAAAAAATAAAATAAAAAGGTACAAGAGCTACTTGATGCATGTACAAAAAAAGCGCAAGAGTTGCTTGATGCATGTACAAAAAAAGCGCAAGAGTTGCTTGATGCATCTGCAAAAGAAAGTACAAGAGCTACTTGATGCATGTACAAAAAATGGATGCAAGAGCTATTTAATACATATACAAAAAAGGTGCAAGAGCTTCTTCATGCATGTACAAAAAAGGTGAGAGAGCAATTTAATGCATATATAAAATAAAGGTACAAGAGCCACTTGATGCATGTACAAAAAAGGTGCAAGAGTTCCCGTGATGCATGTCCAAAAGAAGGTGTAAGAGCTACCTGATGCATCTATAAAAAAGGCGCAAGAGCTACTTGACACATGTACAAAAAGGAGCAAGAGCTACATGATGCATGTACAAGAGTGATTTAATGTATATGCAAAAAATAAAATAAAAAAAAGATACAAGAGCTACTTGATGCATGTACAAAAAAAGCGCAAGAGTTGCTTGATGCATCTGCAAAAGAAAGTACAAGAGCTACTTGATGCATGTACAAAAAATGGATGCAAGAGTTATTTAATGCATATACAAAAAAAGTGCTAGAGCTACTTGATGCATGTACAAAAAAGGTGCAAGATTTCCGTGATGCATGTCCAAAAGAAGGTGTAAGAGCTACCTGATGCATCTATAAAAAAGGTGCAAGAGCGACTTGATAAATGTACGAAAAGGAGCAAGAGCTACATTATGCATGTACAAAAAACGTATGCAAGAGCTATTTAATGCATGTACAAAAAAAAATAAGGTATAAGAGCTACTTGATGTATTTACAAAAAAGGTGCAAGAGCTACATGATGCATGTACAAAAAAAGTTCAAGAGCTACTTGATACATGTACAAAAGAGGGTGCAAGAGCTACCTGATGCATCTATCAAAAAGGTGCAAGAGCTACTTGATGCATGTACAAAAAAGGTGAAAGAGCCACATGATCCATGTACAAAAAACGGATGCAAGAGCTATTTAATGCATATTACAAATAAGGTGCAAGAGCTGCTTGACGAACGTCAAAAAATTGGGTGCAAGAGTTACTTGATGCATGTACAAGAATGATGCAAGAGTGATTTAATGCATATATTAAAAAAAAAAAAAAGGTACAAGAGCTGCTTGATGCATGTACAAAAAAGGTACAAGAGCTACTTGATGCATGTACAAAAAAGGTACAAGAGCTACTTGATGCATGTACAAAAAAGGTACAAGAGCTGCTTGATCTTTATACATGTACAAAAGAAGGTGCAAGAGCTACCTGATGCATGCACAAAAAAAAAAAAAAAAAAAAAAATTTAAAGAGCTACATGATGCATGTACACAAGAATTTGCAAGAGCTACCTGATGCATCTATAAAAAAAAGGCACAAGAGCGACTTGTTGTACAGTATGTAGAAAAAGCCAACTTTTCTACAGTAAAAACAAAGTGGAGAAACGTAGAGAGTTCCGCACCCTGTATGACACGACAGTCACTTGGTAATATATGAGAGGATTGAATTCCCAACTTTCGACCAATCAGATTCTGAGCTGGAGGAAATAATAATGTCTGATATTCTAGAAATGTAATCTGCTTTTTTGGAGAAGATATTGGAGACATTTTTCTCGGTAGATGACAAGCATGGAGGGTGTGAACGTCTTATAGATCTTTATATTCAAATACTTTTTTCTAGCAGAACTGTGATGGGATTTGTAACTTTTTTTTTAAGGTTCAGGCGCTCAACGCATTCCGGCTTTTAGCGCTGGAATTCAGTGTATTTCTACACCCGGGATGATAATACAGTATTGAGCAGGATACCTGCCACCAATACATATTATATACTTATTGACAATTTTATATATCAATAAATTGAAAGACAAAACACACACATATATTATATATATATATATACACACACACACACACACACACACATCGATCAGCCATAACATTATGACCACCCACCTAATGCCACCAAATCAGCCATGACCCCCCCCCCCCAGGCATGGACTCCACTAGACCTCTGAAGGTACGCTGTGGTATCCGGCACCAAGCCCTCAATAGCAGATCATTTAAGTCCTGTAAGTTGTGAGGTGGGACCTCCATGGATCGTACTTGTTTTTCCAGCACATCCCACAGATGCTCCATTGCGTCGAGATATGGAGAATTTGGAGACCAAGTCAACACCTCAAACTCGTTGTGTTCCTCAAACCATTCTCAAACAATTTTTTGCAGTGTGGCGGGACGCATTATCCTGCTGAAAGAGGCCACTGCCATTAGGGAATACCATTTCAATGAAGGGGTGTACTTGGTCCTCAACAACATTTAGGTAGGTGGTCCGTGTCACATCCACATGAATGGGAGGAGCCAAGTCTTTCCCAGCAGAACATTGCCTATAGCATCACACTGCCTCCGCCGGCGTGTCTTCTTCCCATACTGCATCCCGATGCCATCACTTCCCCAGGTAAGTTACCCACCCAACCATCCACATGATGGAAAAGAAAATGTGATCCATCAGACCAGGCCACCTTCTTCCATCGCTCCGTGGTCCAGTTCTGATGCTCACGTGCCCATTGTAGGTACTTTTGGCTGTGGACACTGGTCAGCATAGACCACCCTGACCGGTCTGCAGCTACACAGCCCCATACACAACAAACTACCATGAAATGTTTTTTATGCTTTCAACACATCAACTTCAGGGACAACATGTTCACTTGCTGCCCGATATATCCCACTGCACTTTCAGATGTCATTGTAACCAGATAATCAATCTTATTCACTTTACCTGTCAGTGGTCATAATGTAATGGCTGCATTCGTTTTCTTTTTTAGGACTTTTTTTTTTTCCCTCGAGTTTCACCTGGTGATCCTGCCAGTAAATCAGTTATTTTTCAACTTTCTTTACCTGACCCAAAACTTTAATCCCAAAAGGAACAAAAAAAACATTGTTTCTGTAACTGATTATAAAGTGTGAGCCAGAGCTTGGGTACAATCTGTTAGTGTATCTAAATCTGCTAATACATTTACCAAACCCCCCCAAGACTCACTATGCTGCTGTCCAAAAGGTGCCCCTTCATCCAGAGTGCTGCAGCTGCCATGTGGGGGGTAGCCCTCGGACCCAATCTAAGTATGGGATGTCTTAGTATGCCCCCTGCTTATTGTCTGACCACAATCAATTCTGCATGTTCTATCTCATAAATTATTTTAAAGACAAATTTGTATGAACAGACATCTACTCCTGAAGAAGCGAGCTGAACTTGTGAAACACGTCGAGTATACAGGTGTACATGCATTTTTTTTTTTTGCACTCCACTCCATATTACCACGTCAATGGCTGTTTACAACTTGCACTAGGTTGTTTCATTAATATAATATAATATATATAATATAATAATATAATATATTAATAGTAAAAAGGTAAAGTCTGAACATGTCGGCCCTTTGCAAAATAATCTGGAGTGGGTGACTGGGGACAAAGAGAAGGCTAATTTATTAAATACTTTCTTCAGTTCTGTGTATACAAAGGAGCATGGGGGAGCTCATGTCCATAATGGGGGTGGTAGTGACACAGCCCCAAATCCACAATGGCTCAAAAGTGATATGGTCCAGAAATATTTAGACAGAATAAAGGTGGATAAAGCACATGGCCCTGATGGCATCCACCCACGGATCCTAAAAGAATTGAGCTCTGTCATTTCAAAGCCATTGTATCTTATTTTTAGTGACACGAATAGTACCACTGGATTGGCGCAGGGCCAATGTGGTGCCTATATTTAAAAAGGGAACAAAGTCTTTACCAAGTAACTATAGACCTGTTAGCTTAACTTCTAAAGTTGGGAAGATACTGGAGGGATTAATAAAAGACCACATAGACGAGTTCTTGCAGGAAAAAAATATTTTAAGCAACAGACAGCATGGATTCATGAAAGACAGAAGTTGTCAGACAAACCTGATTTTGTGGTGGACGTGGAATACTTGGACAGAAGGGTGGTGGTGGACGTGGTATACTTGGACAGAGGGGTGGCTGTGGATGTGGTATACTTGGACAGAGAGGTGGAGGTGGTATACTTGGACAGAGGGGTGGCGGTGGACCTGGTATACTTGGACAGAAGGGTGGCGGTGGACGTGGTATACTTGGACAGAGGGGTGGTGGTGGTGGACGTGGTATACTTGGACAGAGGGGTGGTGGTGGTGGTGGACGTGGTATACTTGGACAGAGGGGTGGTGGTGGTGGACGTGGTATACTTGGACAGAGGGGTGGCGGTGGACGTGGTATACTTGGACAGAGAGGTGGACGTGGTATACTTGGACAGAGGGGTGGTGGTGGACGTGGTATACTTGGACAGAGGGGTGGTGGTGGTGGACGTGGTATACTTGGACAGAGGGGTGGTGGTGGTGGACGTGGTATACTTGGACAGAGGGGTGGTGGTGGTGGACGTGGTATACTTGGACAGAGGGGTGGCGGTGGACGTGGTATACTTGGACAGAAGGGTGGCTGTGGATGTGGTATACTTGGACAGAGAGGTGGACGTGGTATACTTGGACAGAGGGGTGGTGGTGGTGGACGTGGTATACTTGGACAGAGGGGTGGTGGTGGTGGACGTGGTATACTTGGACAGAGGGGTGGCGGTGGACGTGGTATACTTGGACAGAAGGGTGGCTGTGGATGTGGTATACTTGGACAGAGAGGTGGACGTGGTATACTTGGACAGAGGGGTGGCGGTGGACCTGGTATACTTGGACAGAGGGGTGGTGGTGGACGTGGTATACTTGGACAGAGGGGTGGAGGTAGATGTGGTATACTTGGACAGAAGGGTGGCGGTAGACGTGGTATACTTGGACAGAGGGGTGGTGGTGGTGGACGTGGTATACTTGGACAGAGGGGTGGCTGTGGATGTGGTATACTTGGACAGAGGGGTGGACGTGGTATACTTGGACAGAGGGTTGGCTGTGGATGTGGTATACTTGGACAGAGGGGTGGCGGTGGACGTGGTATACTTGGACAGAGGGGTGGCGGTGGACGTGGTATACTTGGACAGAGGGGTGGCGGTGGATGTGGTATACTTGGACAGAGGGGTGGCGGTGGACGTGGTATACTTGGACAGAGGGGTGGCGGTGGACGTGGTATACTTGGACAGAGGGGTGGCGGTGGACATGGTATACTTGGACAGAGGGGTGGCGGTGGACATGGTATACTTGGACAGAGGGGTGGCTGTGGACATGGTATACTTGGACAGAGGGGTGGCGGTGGACATGGTATACTTGGACAGAGGGGTGGCGGTGGACGTGGTATACTTGGACAGAGGGGTGGCGGTGGACGTGGTATACCTGGATTTTACAAAAGCGTTGGATACAGTTCCGCACACACGGCTCATGTGTAAGGTAAAGTCTACAGGTTTGGAAATATCGGTTTGTAAATGGATAGAAAACTGGCTAAAAGACAGAATTCAGAGTCGTGGTTAATGATTCTTACTCTGAATGGTCTGAGGTTATGAGTGGTGTACCCCAAGGTTCAGTGCTGGGACCCTTACTTTTTAATATCTTTATAAATGATATCGGGTCTGGGATCAAAAGTAACATTTCCATCTTTGCAGATGACACCAAGATATGCAGTGGAATAACGTCCTTACAGGATGTCTCCAATTTACAAGCCGACCTCAATGCTCTGTCTAATTGGGCGACTATGTGGCAGATGAGGTTTAATGTTGAGAAATGTAAAGTTCTGCACTTGGGGGCTAAGAATATGCATCATATATACTAGGGGGGGCACAACTGGGGGGATCCGTAATGGAGAAGGATCTGGAGGATCCATAGTGGAGAAGGATCTGGGGGGATCCATAGTGGAGAAGGATCTGGGGGGATCCATAGTGGAGAAGGATCTGGGGGATCCATAGTGGAGAAGGATCTGGGGGGGATCCATAGTGGAGAAGGATCTGGGGGGGATCCATAGTGGAGAAGGATCTGGGGGGGATCCATAGTGAAGGATCTGGGGGGATCCATAGTGGAGAAGGATCTGGGGGGATCCATAGTGAAGGATCTGGGGGGATCCATAGTGGAGAAGGATCTGGGGGGATCCATAGTGGAGAAGGATCTGGGGGGATCCATAGTGGAGAAGGATCTGGGGGGATCCATAGTGGAGAAGGATCTGGGGGATCCATAGTGGAGAAGGATCTGGGGGGATCCATAGTGGAGAAGGATCTGGGGGGATCCATAGTGGAGAAGGATCTGGGGGGATCCAGAGTGGAGAAGGATCTGGGGGGATCCATAGTGGAGAAGGATCTGGGGGGATCCATAGTGGAGAAGGATCTGGGGGGATCCATAGTGGAGAAGGATCTGGGGGAATCCATAGTGGAGAAGGATCTGGGGGGATCCATAATGGAGAAGGATCTGGGGGAATCCATAGTGGAGAAGGATCTGGGGGAATCCATAGTGGAGAAGGATCTGGGGGGATCCATAGTGGAGAAGGATCTGGGGGGATCCATAGTGGAGAATGATCTGGGGGGATCCATAGTGGAGAAGGATCTGGGGGGAGTCCATAGTGGAGAAGGATCTGGGGGGATCCATAGTGGAGAAGGATCTGGGGGATCCATAGTGGAGAAGGATCTGGGGGGATCCGTAGTGGAAAAGGATCTGGGGGTTTTGGTAGATCATAAGCTCAATAATAGCATGCAATGCCAAGCTGCGGTTTCCAAAGCGAGCAAAGTCCTTTCCTGTATAAGAGAGGTATGGACTCCAGAGAGAGAGAGACCTCATCTGTACAAATCATTAGTAAGGCCTCATCTGGAATGTGCAGTTCAGTTTTGGGCACCAGTTCTCAAAAAGGATATCGGGGAACTGGAGAAAGTGCAGAGAAGGGCAACCAAACTGATAAGAGGCATGGAGGAGCTCAGCTATGAGGAAAGATTAGAGGAACTGAATTTATTCTCTCTTGATAAGAGGAGATTAAGGGGGGATTTGATCAACATGTACACATATATAAGGGGTCCATATAGGGAACTTGGTGTCGAGTTATTCACTTTACAGTCAACAAAGAGGACAAGGGGGCGCTCTTTACGTCTAGAGGAAAAGAGATTTCATCTCCAAATACGGAAAGGTTTCTTCACAGTAAGAGCTGTGAAAATGTGGAATAGACTCCCTGCACAGGTGGTTCTGGCCGGCTCAGTGGATTGCTTTAAGAAAGGCCTGGATTATTTCCTAAGTGTACAGAATATAACTGGGTGACATTTATAGGTAAAGGTGATCCGGGGAAAATCCGATTGTCTCTCGGGGGATCAGGAAGGAATTTTTTCCCCTGCTTTAGCAAATTGGATCATGTTCTGCTGGGTTTTTTTTTGCCTTCCTCTAGATCAGTGATGGCGAACCTTGGCACTCCAGATGTTTTAGAACTACATTTCCCATGATGCTCAACTACAGTGCAGAGTGCATGAGCATCATGGGAAATGTAGTTCCAAAACATCAGGGGTGCCAAGGTTCGCCATCACTGCTCTAGATCAACTGTGGGTATAGAATTGGGTATATGGGATGGTATATTATATATATATATCTATATATATATATATAGATATATATATATATAGATATATATATATATATATTTTTTTTTTTTTTTTTTTTGTGGTTGAACTGAAAGGACTTGTGTCTTTTTTCAACCTGACTAACTATGTAACTATGTTTCACATATTTATTTTTATAATTTTCCTTCCACGTCACAATTATGTGACACTTTGTGTTGGTCTATCATATAAAATCCTAATAAAATACATTTATGTTTTTGGGTGTAACATGAGAAAATGTGTAAAATTCAAGGGGTATGAATACTTTATCAAGGCACTGTATGACATTGTTGTTTTCGGGGGGGTCTAATACCTCTTTAATGTTTCATTATTACTAATTATTCTTTATAAAAATAAAAAATAAAACATGCAATTTCTGCTTTTACTGTACACATCTTTGAACACGACAAACAAGCACACATGCACAGATCAGACGATACCGATACAAATCACTCACCTTTATTTTGTCTGTCTGAAGCAACAATAAAAAAAATATATATATTATAATTAAAATCATCAATTAATGATCAATCTCTTTTTTTCTTTTTTAATTGATGGTTAAAAAATAAAAAAAGTAAAAATGATTTGATATAATCCATGGATAGCAGAGCTGCACGATTCTGGATAAAATTAGAAAATTATGATTTTTTTTTGCATAGAATAAAGATCACAATTCTCGACGTAACATCACCTTTCCCATTATACAAAAAATTGGGCTAACTTTACTGTTTGTTTATTTTTTTTTAATTCATCGAAGTGTATTTTTTCCCCAAAAAATTGCATTAAAAATACTGCTGTGCCAATACAGTGTGACAAAAAAATAGAAAAAACGATCACCATTTTATTCTCTAGGGTCTCTGCCTAAAAAAAAAAAAAAAATTATATATCTATATATATATCTATATATATATCTATATATCTATTGTAATGGACGCCGTGGCTGGGTCCTGGAAGGACGCTATATTTCCCCTCTGTTTGGGTTGTGCTCTCTTTAGGGAATGAAAATTGATTAACCCACCTGTTAGAGGAAGTGTCTTTAAAAGGCAAGACAGGAAGTTGTAGATGGGTGTGGAGGAGTGGAGAACACATGGTGGATGGTGGATGGTGTTTGGCGTTTGTTTTGGGTTGCAGCAAATGAAGTGGACAGCAGTGTCCTGTTTGGAAGGCTCCTGGCAGGAGAAGCTACCTGCCATCAAGACCAAGCTCTGTTTCTGATAAGGACAGCTGTTCTGGACTTTGCAAGTCGGTGAGACTACAAACCTTTTTCCTTTTGTTTTTGGCTGCTGTAAAGCTATTTAAGGTAATAAACCCTTTGTTGTATGAAAAGCCTGTGTCCTGCGGTCTACCTGGTCCCCCGAACATTACAAGTGGTGCTCGAATGCGGGCAGGACAAAGTAACAGGCATTTTTTCTTGCTATTTTTTTTTGTCGATTTGAACTGGCATTTAAAGGGACAGTACAGTGAATTTATGTCCTGGGTTAAAGCTGCACAACTGCGGAAAGCTGAAACCATGGAGGAGCTAATTAAACAGCTGTCCTTGGCGAATATACAAGCGCAGACTCGCCATGAGGAAGCTAATCAGCGCTTAGCAACGCAGCACAACGAGGCACTGGCTTTGCAGCAAGAAAATACTCGCCTGTTGGTGGCCCAGTTAGCAGCCCAGCAAGCGACCCAACAAGGGGTTATGCAGGATCAGATGGCGGCCTTAAAAGAAGCAGTGCAGCAGCTTTCTCAGGGCCGTTGCCCCTGGCAACCAGGTGACCATAAGGGCAAGCCATTTCTTGCAGAAGTTGTCCCCGAGTGATGACGTAGAGGCGTTTCTAGCAACATTTGAGAGGACGGCAGAGAGAGAAGGGTGGCCCCAGGACCAGTGGGCCGGCTTAATTGCTCCTTTCCTCACCGGAGATTCTCAAAAAGCCTATTTTGACCTACCACCAGAAGATGCTAAAAATTATCAAAAACTAAAGGCAGAAATACTGGCTCGGTTGGGGGTGACTACGGCCGTTCGGGCCCAACGAGTGCACCAATGGAAGTATCGTTCAAACCGGCCACCGCGATCTCAAATGCATGACCTGGTGCAACTAGTAAAAAAATGGCTGCAGCCCGAAGTGTTGTCTGGCCCCCAAATTGTGGAGCGGATCGTGCTGGACCGGTACTTAAGGTCACTGCCAGATGACCTTCAACGGTGGGTCAGTCATGGAGACCCCAAAACCGCGAACGGCCTTGTTGAGATGGTGGAACGATATACGGTGGTGGAGGATCTGCTTGGCCCCACCAAGCGTCAAGGGCCCAGTCTGCCACGGCCCTTCCGATCAACTGCCGCCCTTCGTACGGATGTCCCCAGGAGCCCTGGAACCAACACCCCGGAAGGCCAAGAGTCACACCCGTTACCCCCTCAGCGACCTGTTCCTGATCGGAGAGGAGGGGATGTACAATGTTGGCGATGTCATGCCTGGGGCCATACCCGGGCCCACTGCCCATTGCAGGAAGAACCCATGGAATGCGGGGTTCTTCGGAGGGGGTCTTTTTATGCCCATAAATCGTGTACAACACATCTTGACCTTGGAGAGAGGAATTTTGAGTGTGAAGTCCAAGTGAACCACCACCCTGCATGGGCCTTGCTGGACTCTGGAAGCATGGTAACCCTGGTTCACCCTAGAGTAATTGGGAAGATCGGTCCGGTAAGCAAAATTTTGCGGGTTGTGTGCATTCATGGGGACACTAGAGAGTACCCTCTCATCTCGGTGTCCATCTCCACAGCATGTGGCACTGGTACTCAAGAGGTGGGGATGGTAAAGAACTTGGTACATGACGTTATCATAGGACGAGACTGTCCATTATTTGCAAAACTTTGGAGACAAGGAGAACTATCTGAAAGGTCCAGAGACTGGGAAGAAACTAGTCCCTCTGTTCCTGTTGTAGAGGGTAATAACCCTGAGATGCCACATGTTCATAATATGGACCCAGTTGATAAAAACGCCAAGACTTTGGTTAATAATGATGAAAATAGTGCTGATTCTGTTAAAGATGTCAATATGTGGGGTTCTCAGACCTACCTGAATACTGAGGGGGGGAACCTTCCCCGCTTCAGGTAATGCTGGGGAAAGATGATGAGGAAATGGCCTCTACCCCTGACTTGCCAGATTTGGGTGTTCCCCAGGGGGCATTTGGTACTGCCCAGATGCAGGACCCCACTTTGGCCAGGGCACGGGAACAGGTTGTAGTAATAAATGGGGAGCCCCAAGAGCCAGGTGCTAATGAGCGGTGGCCACATTTTTCAATACGTAATGAATTGCTTTATCGGGTTACTAAAGTGAGAGAAAATGTGGTAGAACAATTATTGGTACCCCAACAATATAGACGCAAGGTCCTGGACCTGGCCCATGATGATGTGTTAGGGGGACACCTGGGAGTTGAAAAGACAGAGGCACGGATCGCCGACCGGTTTTACTGGCCAGGCTTGAAAGCAGAGGTAAGGAGATACTGTACCTCTTGTCCCACCTGTCAGTTGACCGCTCCGGCGACCCATTTCCGGAGCCCGTTGGTCCCTCTACCCATAATTGAGGTCCCATTCGAGAGGATAGCCATGGATATAGTGGGTCCCTTGGTAAAGTCGGCTCGAGGTCATTCTTACATACTAGTGATCCTCGACTATGCCACTCGTTATCCTGAGGCACTACCCCTGCGGAATACCTCCTCTAAGGCTATTGCACGAGAGTTATTCCAGTTGTTTACACGGACAGGTTTTCCCAAGGAAATACTCACAGACCAGGGCACCCCGTTTATGTCGAAGGTTATGGCTGATGTATGTAAACTGTTCCGGATTAAACAGCTGCGCACATCGGTCTACCACCCCCAAACAGATGGATTGGTAGAACGTTTTAATAAGACCCTTAAGTCTATGCTCAAGAGAGTGGTACAAAGGGATGGGAAAGACTGGGACTGCCTGTTACCAGCTCTCCTGTTCGCTATCCGAGAAGTGCCCCAGGCCTCCACTGGGTTTTCGCCCTTTGAATTGGTATATGGGCGGAGACCTCGCGGACTACTGGACTTTGTTAAAGAAGAATAGGAAAGTGAACCAATTCAGCATAAAAGTGTTCTTGAATATGTCTCTCAAATGCAGGAGAGGATCCGAACTGTGATACCGCTAGTTAAGGAACACTTACAAAAAGCCCAGGAGGCTCAACGACGGGTCTATAATAGGGCAGCCAAAATTAGGAACTTTCAAGTGGGGGATCGAGTAGCAGTGTTGATTCCCACTGTGGAAAGTAAATTCTTGGCCAGATGGCAAGGCCCTTTCGAGGTTGTAGAAAAAGTGGGAGAGGTAAATTATAGAGTCCACCAGCCAGGCAAGAGGAAACCCTTCCAGATATATCATGTAAACTTGCTAAAGCCCTGGACAGACAGGGAACCAGCGACCTCCCTGGCTAGTACAAAACTTGAGCCTCGGGTTGGGGTGGAGAGTGTCCAACTAGCAAAGACTCTGTCTAAAACCCAAAGTCAGCAGGCAAAGGAGTTCTTGCAGAGAAATAAAGAAAAATTTTCAGACTTGCCCGGGCTCACTAGTGTCGTAGAGCATGATATTGTCACAGAACCAGGAGTCAAAGTTTTTGTCCGGCCCTACCGCATCCCAGAGGCTCAAAGGAAGGCCGTTTCAGAGGAAGTAAAAAAGATGTTAGACCTAGGGATTATTGAGGAATCGCAGAGTGAGTGGTCGAGCCCGATTGTGTTGGTACCGAAGCCCAACGGGACTCTGCGATTCTGCAATGATTTCCGGAAACTTAATGAAGTTTCCCGGTTTGATGCCTACCCTATGCCCCGGGTAGATGAGCTGATCGAGAGACTAGGTCCAGCCAGGTATATCACTACGTTAGACCTTACCAAGGGGTATTGGCAAATACCGTTGACTAAGGCTGCTAGAGAGAAAACTGCTTTTTCTACCCCAGAGGGGAGTTTTCAGTACAAAAGGATGCCTTTTGGATTGCAAACTGCTCCAGCCACTTTCCAGAGAGCAATGGATAGGATTTTACGACCTCACCGGAAGTATGCCTCAGTATACTTGGACGATATAGTCATTTTTAGCAAAGACTGGGAATCACATTTGCCCAAAGTGCAGGCAGTGCTGGACTCTCTTTGGAAGGAGGGGTTTACAATAAACCCTGAAAAATGTGCTTTGGGAATGGAGGAGGTGAAATACCTGGGTTATATCGTGGGTAGAGGGGTAGTGAAACCTCAGGTCAACAAGATAGAGGCTATACAGAATTGGCCCCGCCCCCTCACAAAAAAGCAGGTACGTACATTCCTGGGCATGGTGGGATACTACAGGAGGTTTGTACCCAACTTTGCCACGTTGGCGGCTCCGTTGACCGATCTGACTAAGGGGCGGAAATCGGTCATGGTGGAGTGGAATGCAGACGCTGAGAAGGCTTTTTTGGAGCTCAAGTCGGCGCTGTGCCAACACCCTGTCCTTGTAGCACCTAATTTTTCAAAAGAGTTTGTTGTCCAGACTGATGCTTCCGATGTAGGATTGGGAGCGGTGTTGTCACAGGTTATTCATGGCGAGGAACACCCGATAGTCTTCCTCAGCAGGAAGTTAACACCAGCGGAGAAAAACTATGCCATAATTGAACGAGAGTGTCTGGCCATTAAGTGGGCTCTGGAATCCCTCAGATATTACCTTTTGGGGAGGAAGTTTAGGTTGATTTCTGACCATGCCCCTTTAACATGGCTGAGACAGGGAAAAGGGACTAATGCCAGGGTCACCCGGTGGTTCCTGGCACTCCAGGAATTTAAGTTTGTAGTGGAGCATAGGCCCGGGAGACTGCATCAAAACGCAGATGCCCTCTCCCGAGTCCATTGTTTGAGCTCCACTGTTGCCTCCACCTCCTTGGCGTTGGGGCACAGGGGGGGATATGTAATGGACGCCGTGGCTGGGTCCTGGAAGGACGCTATATTTCCCCTCTGTTTGGGTTGTGCTCTCTTTAGGGAATGAAAATTGATTAACCCACCTGTTAGAGGAAGTGTCTTTAAAAGGCAAGACAGGAAGTTGTAGATGGGTGTGGAGGAGTGGAGAACACATGGTGGATGGTGGATGGTGTTTGTTTTGGGTTGCAGCAAATGAAGTGGACAGCAGTGTCCTGTTTGGAAGGCTCCTGGCAGGAGAAGCTACCTGCCATCAAGACCAAGCTCTGTTTCTGATAAGGACAGCTGTTCTGGACTTTGCAAGTCGGTGAGACTACAAATCTTTTTCCTTTTGTTTTTGGCTGCTGTAAAGCTATTTAAGTTAATAAACCCTTTGTTGTATGAAAAGCCTGTGTCCTGCGGTCTACCTGGTCCCCCGAACATTACACTATATATATATATATATATATATATATATATATATATATATATATATATATATATATATATATATATATATATATATATATATATATATATATATATATATATATATAATATGTTTGGGGGTTCTAAGTAATTTTCGAGCAAAAGAAATACAGATTTTAACTTGTAAGCAACAAATGTCAGAAAAAGGTTTAGTCTTTAACCACTTAATAACCGCCCTATAGCCAAATGACGGCTACAGGGCGGTTTCTTAACTCTGGGAGGCCGTCATATGACGTCCTCCCAGAATTCCGCTCTCGCGCGCCCCCTGGGGCGCACACTCGAGAGCATCCGTGACCGCCGGGTCCTGTCACCGATCACGGTAAACGGCCGCTCATAGCGGCCGTTTACCACGTGATCGCTCCGTCAAATGATGGAGTGATCACTTGTAAACAAACCGGCGTCATGTTATGACGCCGGTTCCTCCCTCCCCCTCTCTGTACCGATCGGAACAGCGGAGGGGGAAGAGATCGGTGTCAGCAGCGATGTGGGCTGCATCTGCAGTGCCCACATCGCTGCTCACCGAAAATTAACCCCTCAATTCCCTGCAAATACTCTGCAATACCCTGCCATTACTCTGCATTACTCTGCAATACCCTGCCATTACTCTGCAATACCCTGCCATTACTCTGCAATACCCTGCCATTACTCTGCAATACCCTGCCATTACTCTGCAATACCCTGCAACGCTCTGCAACACCCGCCAATACCCTGCAACACTCTGCAACACCCGCCAATACCCTGCAACACTCTGCAACACTCTGCAACACTCTGCAACACTCTGCAACACTCTGCAACACTCTGCAACACTCTGCAACACCCACCAATACCCTGCAACACCCGCCAATACCCTGCAACACCCGCCAATACCCTGCAACACTCTGCAATGCTCTGCAACACCCTCCAATATCCTGCAATGCTCTGCAACGCCATACTCTGAGATACCCAGCCATACTCTGAGATACCCAGCCATAGTCGGTGATACCCTGCAATACCCAGCCATAGACACCCCCCCCCCTCCCGCCGCCCTCCGGTGCTTCTACCGACTCGCCAATACGATCAAATCCAGAATCTTTTTTTTTTATTTCAGGCTTCCCAGCTTAGAGGTGAGATGTGGGGTCTTATTGACCCCATATCTCACTGTAAAGAGGACCTGTCATGCCATATTCCTATTACAAGGGATGTTTACATTCCTTGTAATAGGAATAAAAGTGATCAAAAAATGTATTTTTGGGGAAAAAAATGTCAAACTAAAATAAATAAAGTAAAATGAACAATAACATTTTTATTTTTTTTTTTAAAGCGCCCCTGTCCCCATGTGCTCGCATGCAGAAGCGAACGCATACGTAAGTCCCGCCCACATATGAAAACGGTGGTGTTCAAACCACACATGTGAGGTATCGCTGCGAACGTTAGAGCGAGAGCGATAATTCTAGCCCTAGACCTCCTCTGTAACTCAAAACATATAACCAGTAAAAAAAAAAATTAAATTGTCGCCCATGGGGATTTTTAAGTAGCGACGTTTGGCGCCATTCCACGAGCCTGTGCAATTTTGAAGAGTGACATGTTCGGTATCGATTTACTCGGTGTAACTTCATCTTTCACATTATGCAAAAATTGGGCTAACTTTACTGTGTTTTTTTTTTTTTTTTTTAAGCACAAAACTGTTTTTTTTCCAAAAAAAAAGCATTCGAAAAATTGTTGCGCAAATACCGTGCGAGATAAAAAGTTGCAACGACCACCATTGTATTCTCCAGGGTGTTTGCTAAAAAAAACATATATAATGTTTTGGAATTCGATGTAATTTTCTAGCAAATAAATTATGATTTTTTACATGTAGGAGAGAAATGTCAGAATTGGCCTGGGTGCTCCAGAATGCCTGATGGCGCTCCCTGCATGTTGGGCCTCTGTATGTGGCCGCACTGTGTAAAAGTCTCACACATGTGGTATCGCCATACTCAGGAGTAATAGCAGAATGTGTTTGGGGGTGTAATTTGTGGTATGCATATGCTGTGTGTGTGAAATAAACTGATAATATGACAATTTTGTGAAAAAAAAAAAAAAAAAAAAAAAAAAGTAAAAAAAAATCTTGATTTTGCAAAGAATTGCGGGAAAAAATGACAACTTCAAAAAACTCATCATGCCTCTTACTAAATACCTTGGAATGTCTTCTTTCCAAAAAGGGGTCATTTGGGGGGTATTTGTACTTTTCTGGCATGTCAGGGTCTCAAGAAATTAGATAGGCCGTCAGTACTTCAGGTGTGATCAATTTTCAGATATTGGCACCACAGCTTGTGGACTCTATAACTTTCACAAAGACCAAATAATATCCACCAATTTGTACTTATTTTTACCAAAGATATGTAGTGGTAGAAATTTTGGCCAAAATTTATGAAGAAAAAATTACTAATCTGCTAAATTTTATAACAGAAATGAAGAAAAATTCATTTTTTTTACAGAATTTTCTGTATTTTTTCTTTTATAGCACAAAAAATAAAAAACCCAGCGGTGATTAAATACCACCAAAAGAAAGCTCCATTTGTGTGAAAGAAAGGACAAAAATTTCTTATAGGTCCAGTGTTGCATGACTGAGTAATTGTCAGTCAAAATGTGAGAGCACCGAAAGCTGAAAATTGGTCTGGTTATTAAGGGTGTTTAAGTGCCCGGTGGTGAAGTGGTTAACGCGGAGGTCCGCCCATCGCTGAAAAAAATAAAAAAACAGCAGCTACACATACTGCAGCTGCTGACTTAATAATTGGACACTTACCTGTCCTGGAGTCCAGCGATGTCGGCAACGCAGCTGATGTTTCCATCATCTGTCGGATGCTGCCGCTGCCATTGCGAGTAAGGGAATCTGGCAATGTAGTCTTAGGGCTTCATGTGGGGAACCCTATGGTGCATGCGCGAGGCCCCGCTCCTCTCTGCTACTGACTCGGTGGCCAGGGAAGGAGGAGGGGGGAGGAGGGGGGAGGAGGAGGAGGAAGGAGGGGGAGGAGGAAGGAGGGGGAGGAGGGGGGAGGAGGAGAGGGGAGGAGGAGGGAGGAGGAGGAGGAGGAGGAGGAAGACGGGCGGTGACGCAAATCCTGCAGCTGACTCTCTTCAAACTGGGGACAGGATACCTGTGAAAGCGGAGTTCAACCCAAAAGTGGAACTTCCGCTCGTTGGGCTCCCCCCCCCCCCCTCCACTGCCACATTTGGCACCTTTCAGGGGTGAGGGGAGCCCAACGAGCGGAAGTTCCACTTTTGGGTGGAACTCCGCTTTAATTGGTAACCTGCCCTCATTTACAGACCAAAGTTTATCCCTTTCATGTCTAAAAAAGAACTAAGCGATACAATGTTTCTTTTTTAGCTCTCATCACTGAGCAATGTTATGATAAACTTTTGCCAATTTGACAGCTGTGAGCAGAGAACGGCTCTGCACTTGTTACATGAATCGTGGAAATGCTGGATTAAGATCACGAGGGGGGGGGGATCGAATCGAGATCACAATTTTTTTAATGATTAATCGTGCAGCCCTAATGGATAGTATGACGATTGGTATGAGATATGGGAAGTATGCAAGATGGGAATATAGCAATGTGAATGGGACATTAGTGGTTACTCAGGGCGACAGCTCCATATTTTCTCTGGTTGTTATCAGCCTCATTAAAGCGGAACCTTCAATCATTTTTTCATCTTTCCATCTATTAAATCTTCTGTTCTTGTTGTTGTTGTTGTTTTATCTTTGGATAGCAAAACATTTTTTTTTTTATGCCAGTAAATCCCTTATACATCCCACTTCCTGTTTCTGGTCTGGTCATTAGTCTAGGGCAGTGATGGTGAACCTTGGCACCCCAGATGTTTTGGAACTACATTTCCCATGATGCTCATCTACACTACAGAGTGCATGAGGATCATGGGAAATGTAGTTCCAAAACATCTGGGGTGCCAAGGTTTGCCATCACTGGTCTAGGCTTATGACAACACACAAAAGCTCTCTCTCTCACTCATGTGAGAGTTTGCGAGGAAGGGAGAGAGGGGTGAGCCATAAGAGGGCCAATGAGAGCTGGAGGTGTGCCTCTGTGTAAATCCAGGAAGTGAACAGGCAGAAGCTTCAGCTGCCCACAGTTAAAATGGCTGCAGCCAGACTCAGCGGAGGTAAATTTCTGCAGGATATTTGGCAAGTGCAGAATCAGAGTATACCGTATATAAAATAATATGCAAAGTGGTGGGAGGGAAGCTTCAGAATGGCAAAGATGTTTTCATTACAAATTATGTGAGCGGACTGCAGTTCCTCTTTAAAAAAATAAATAAATAGATATAATCAGCGGCACGGGCCCAATGAGACTACAACGCACATACAAAACGCACCTGGAGTGCGCTGCATTTTGGCACTTTTCCATGCATTATTCTGTGTGATGTTTTGCAGGCTTATGTGCTTTTCTGTGCGTTTATCAAGGGCATGTTTCCTATCCATCAATACCCATTCCCCTCCTTTCATCTCCAATCAGTGACCTCCCTAAAAATAAAAAAACCCCACAGATTATCCCAAACTCCTCCCCCCCCCCAAAAAAAAAAAAAAAAACGGGTGAGATTGTTGCTTATTATCCGATGAATGACCACCCTAATTACATATACTGTGTTCAGGGCGGTCCTTAAGTGCAAAATCACATACCTGTGCATGGTTCCCGGTGACCGCCTCTGGGGGCGTGCATGTGTGTGCGTCCCGCCGGAGCCCCGCTCCCGCTGTGATTGGACACAGTGGGAGTCAATCAGCGTGGCCACTGGCCACCCACAATCATTCACAGGAGAGGCAGAACAGCGATCTGCCTACATAAACCAGGCAGGCCGCTGTTCTTCCAGAAAGGAAAATGGAGATCTTGTTTTTCTGCTAAGCAGGAACATGGATCTCCGTTTTCCTCCAGTCACGGCACCTCGTCCCCCCCCCCCCCCCCGCCCCACAGTTAGAAAGCACTCCCTAGGAGCACACTTAACCCTTTTGTTGCCCATGGTGTTAACCCCTTCCCTGCCAGTGTCATTAGTACAGTGACAGTGCATATTTTTTTTTAAGCACTGATCACTGTATTGATGTCACTGGTCCCCAAAAGGTGTCACTTGGTGTCAGATTTGTCCGCCGCAATGTCGCAGTCCCACTAAAGAGCACCGAGCGCCACCATTACTAGTAATAAACAAAACAAACAAAAAAAAAAGTCCATAAATCTATCCCATAGTTTGCAGATGCGATAACTTTTGCGAAAATCAATCCATATACGCTTAGGCTCCGCGCACACTGAAGCTCATAAACGGCTGTTTTTGGGAAATTTAAATTTTTTTTTTTTTCTTTAACAGCTTATCATCTCCCCTCTATGTTTTCCTGTGTCCATACACACATGGACGTTTTTGGATGTTTATCAGCTGAGTTTATGGGCTGTTTTCTGAACGCCATAAAATTGCGCTCAGGAGTCGCTTTTCTGACCACAAAAAAAGCTAAGCGCTCATAAACGTTGATAAACGCTCAAAAACTTAGCTCGCCAGTGTTTAATATTTTTGATCCATTGAAAAAAAAAAAAAAAAAAAAATTAAAAAACAACGTTGAAAGACTCGCTGTAAAGCTACTGGCGTTTCTGTAACATTATTTTAACGTCCTGTGTGCATGGAGCCTTATTGAGATTTTTTTTTTTTTTTTTTTTTACCAAAAACACGTAGCAGAATATATATATTGGCCTAAGCTGATGAATAAATTCGATTTTTTTTTTTTCACTTTTTTTATTGGATGTTTTATAGCAGAAAGTAAGAAATATTGTTTTTTCTTTTCCAAAATTCTCGCTCTTTTTTGTTTATAGCGCAAAAAATAAAAAACGCAGAGGTGATCAAATACCACCAAAATAATTCTCTATTTGAGGGAAAAAAAGAACAATTTTGTTTGGGTGCAACGTCGCACGACCGCGCAATTGTCAGTTAAAGTAACGCAGTGCCGTATCGCAAAAAATATCCTGGTCATAAGGGAGGGGGGGGGGGGCGAACCTTCTGGAGGGCAAATGGTTAAGGGTTAGGCCTAAGGGCGGTCATCTGTAACTACACCCCGTTCCCTTGTTTATTCCCCCCCCCCCCCCCCGTGAATTTAAACTAATTGCCCTATACCAGTGATGGTGAACCTTGGCACTCCTGATGTTATGGAACTACATTTCCCATGATGCTCATGCACTCTGCAGTGTAGTGGCGCATCATGGGAAATGTAGTTCCAAAACATCTGGGGTGCCAAGGTTCCCCATCACTGACCTATACTATCTCAGTGAGAAAAAAAAAAAACATCACTAGGGGCAATATAGGGTAATTAGCAAGGGCGGCCCGTCCATTAAGGGCGCCGCCCCCCCATCCATGCATTCCAATTGGGGGGGTTTTGAAGCACGTGATCAGAGCCTGAGGTTGGGTGGGGTGGGGGCGGTTCAGTGCGAGTGACCCAACCGACTGACAGCGGGGAGCAGGGGTGCCGTATTGGTAATTAGGTTGGAATACACAGGGGAGAGGGATGGACAGGGGAACATGGTTAATTAGGGTGGAAACGGGGTGGTAGCTACAGACAGCGGCCCCCCGGGCCTACCCCTTAATCACAATAAAGCTTTTAAAAAACAGGAAAACTTTTAAAAAAACATAAATTTTCTTATTTATTTTTTTGTGGTTCACTGATAATTTATCATTTCATTTTTTAGGGAAACCATGGGTTGAAGGTGATGGGGGCAAATGGGGTTTGTGGGGTAGAATCTGGGAGGCAACCATTATTTATGGGCCCTCCTGGTATCCTCTTTTTTAGTGTTATGTATCATTTGTACTCATCTCCCCCCCTCCCCCCTTTTTTTTGCTGTTCACGGATAATTTATGGGGATTTTATTTTTTAGGGAGCCCACAGGTAGGAGGTGATGGGGGCACAAATGGGGTTTGTAGGACAGCCTTTTTTGGCCCCTCCTAGTACCCTCTTTTTTAGTGTTATGTATAATTTGTACTCCCCCCCCCCCCCTTTTTCTTGAGGGGACTGTTGGCTGAAGAGGGTGGGTGGTCTTTCGAAGGTGGGGAGGAGGTGAATAGGTAAATCTATGTAGATTGTGGGGTGTGTGAGATGCATTCTTATGTATATTACAGGAATAGTACTGTTGATTTTAATGGTTTTTGTTTTAGCTTGTCTCCTTTATATAAAAAAAAAAAAATATATATATATATATATATATATATATATATATATATATATATATATATATATATATATATATATATATATATATATATATATATATATATATATAAATAAATATATATATATATATATATATATATATATATATATATATATATATATATAAAGAGTTTAACACATAAACCAGCATAGAGCTACAGCTGTGCTCATAAGTTTACATACCCCGGCAGAATTTATGATTTCTTGGCCATTGTTCAGAGAATATGAATGATAACACAAAAACTTTCCTCTCACTCATGGTCGGTGTTTGGCTGAAGCCATTTATTATCAGTCATCTGTGTTTACTCTTTTTATATCATAATCACAACAGAGACTACCCAAATGACCCTGATCAAAAGTTTACATACCCCGGTGATTTTGGCCTGATAACATGCACACAAGGTGACACAAAGGGGTTTGAATGGTTATTAAAGGTCCCCATCCTCACCTGTGATCTGTTTGCTTGTAATTAGTGTGTTTATAAAAGGGCAATGAGTTTCTGGACTCCTGACAGACCCTTGCATCTTCCATCCAGTGCTGCACTGACCTCTCTGGATTCTGAGTCATGGGGAAAGCAAAAGAATTGTCAAAGGATCTGCGGGAAAAGGAAGTTGAACTGTATAAAACAGGAAAGGGATATAAAAAGATATCCAAGGAACTGAGAATGGCAATCAGCAGTGTTCAAACTCTAATCAAGAAGTGGAAAATGAGGGGTTTTGTTGAAACCAAACCACGGTCAGGTAGACCAACTAAAATTTCAGCCACAACTGCCAGGAAAATTGTTCGGGATGCAAAGAAAACCCCACAAATAACTTCAGGTGAAATACAGGACTCTCTGAAAACATGTGGTGTGGCTGTTCCAAGATTCACAATAAGGAGGCACATGAAGAAAGATGGGCTGCATGGTCGAGTCTCCAGAAGAAAGTCATTACTACACAAATGCCACAAAGTATCCGGTTTACAATACGCCAAACAGCACAGAGACAAGCCTCAAACCTTCTGCCACAAAGTCATTTGGAGTGATGAGACCAAAACTGAGCTTTTTGGCCACAACCATAAACACTACATTTGGAGAGGAGTCAACAAGGACTATGATGAAAGGTTCACCATACCTACTGTGAAACACGGCGGCGGATCGCTGGTGTTTTGGGGATGTGTGAGCTACAAAGGCACAGGAAATTTGGTCACAATTGATGACAAGATGAATGCAGAATGTTATCAAAAAATACTGGAGGAACATTTCATTCATCAGCCAGGAAGCTGCACATGGGACGTACTTGGACATTCCAACATGACAATGATCCAAAACACAAGGCCAAGTCCACCTGTCATTGGCTACAGCAGAATAAAGTGAAGGATCTGGAGTGGTCATCTCAGTCTCCTGACCTCAATATCATTGAGCCCCTCTGGGGAGATCTCAGACGTGCCGTTCATGGAAGACAGCCCAAGAATTTACAGGAACTGGAGGCTTTGTGCCAAGAGGAATGGGGGGCCCTACCATCTGAGAAGATAAAGAGCCTCCTCCACAAATACCACAAAAGACTTCAAGCTCTCATTGATGTTAAAGGGGGCAATACACGGTATTAAGAATTGGGGTATGTAAACTTTTGATCAGGGTCATTTGGGAAGTTTCTGTTGTCATTATGATATGAAAAGAGTAAACAGAGCTGACTGATAATACATTTCTTCAGCCAAACACTGACCATGAGTGAGAGGAAAGTCTTTGTGTCATCATTTCATTCTCTGAAAAATGGCCAAGAAATCACAAATTCTCCCGGGGTATGTAAACTTACGAGCACAACTGTATTCCTATGGTGGGCGGCGCTCGCCATCCCGGAATGTATATTATACGGCTCCAATGCGTCGGTGTGAAGGAGATTTGATGACATTGTAACGATTAGAACGATGGAAACGTCTCCGGAATACGAAAGTCCCTTTCCCATCACGAGACCTGCGAACCCGCTGACCTCGCACACCGCGCCGTACGGGACTACAGAGGTAACCAATATTGTCAGATTGCTTCTCCATGTCAATCCCCCCCGGGAGCTGCAAAACCAATAAAATCTGGCGCCGGCTGTGCGGGAGGATCTGGTTACCAGAGAGATCTCCGAGGTACGAGGTAATAAAACGCTTTATTTGGAACATTCGATCTGAGGCCCGCGGGTTCTGTTTACCGCCGTCTTGATGGAAAATAAACAAAGGCTCAGTGTCCTGCAGGCGGGGAGTGCACGTGCGTTTCGCTTTACATTGCAGGAGTTTTTTTTGTGGAAAATTGCCTTCCTTTTGCTGCTTTAAAGTGGAAACTGTAAACTTGGGGGGGGGGGGGGGGGGCCTGAAAGTGGCAGGATCACCGCAGCTTGTATGAAAAATGAAACAAAGTAAAAGTGATCGAAAGAAAAAAAACTGCAATAGCACAGATTCAGCCCATTAATCCCCTGAAACGCATCGGCTGTTTTCTTGCTGAACAGATACCAGTTTTGAAGGTATCTGGCCTCTCAGTTCATTAGTCTGGCGTTTTACATGGTTTCCAAACTTCGGGTCCCCCCCGGTACGAAATCCCTAATTTACACCTTTTCCTCCATAGCCACAAAGGATATAAATCCACTCCATGTGCACCAAATGCCTTTACAAACCCAGATATTACCTTGTAAAAGTAGCCGGGACATCATCACTGTGCTGTACATGGCCTGCGCAAAGAGCAAAGCTGTGAGAGGGGCCAAGTAGACTCCACCCACTAAATAAAACTACAGGAGGGGGTGGAGACTAGATCAGTCACCCTGCACTAAGAGTAGGAGAGAGAGCAGAGCTGTGGGAGGGGCCCAGCAGGCTCCACCTACTACAGAAAACTACAGGAGGGGGCGGAGACAAGACCAGTCACTGTGCAGAAGGAGAGAGCAGAGCTGTGGGAGGGGTCCTGCATGCTCCATCCCCTACAAAAGGGGGCGGAGACAAGACCAGTCACTGTGCAGAAGGAGAGAGCAGAGCTGTGGGAGGGGCCCAGCAGTCTCCACCCACTACAGGAGGGGGCGGAGACAAGACCAGTCCCCCTGCACAAGGAGAGAAAGCAGAGCTGTGGGAGGGGCCCAGCAGTCTCCACCCACTACAGAAAACTATGGGAGGGGGCGGAGACAAGACCAGTCCACCTGCACAAGCAGAGAGAGCAGCAGTGGGCGGTCTTTATCACAGGAAGTCTCACACCGGATTACTGCACAGATCTGGAGGAAATACACAAAGATCTCCGAGATTCAGGGAAAATACAAACAAATATTTCCTCCAGATCTGTGCAGTGATCCAGTGTGAGACTTCCTGTAATAAAGACCACCCACTGCTGCTCTCTCTCCTTTTGCAGGGTGACTGGTCTTGTCTCCGCCCCCCTCCTGTAGTGGGTGGAGCAGGCAGGTCCCCTCCCACAGCTCTGCTCTCTCCTCCTGCAGGGTGACTGGTCTTTTCTCCGCCCCCTCCTGTAGTTTTATCTAGTGGGTGGAGCCTGCTGGGCCCCTCCCACAGCTCTACTCTCTCTCCTTGTGCAGGGGGAGTGGTCTTGTGTCTGCCCCCCTCCCCCCTCTAGCAGGCAGCCTGCAGTGGGTGGAGCCTGCTGGGCCCCTCCCACGGCTCTGCTCTCTGCACAGGCCATGTACAGCACAGTGATGATGTCACAGCTACTTAAGGTAATATATAAGTTTGCAAAAGGTATTCGGTGCTCAGAGTGGATCCTTTGCAGCCAATGAGGAATATAGATTTGTGTCCAAAGCAATTTTTTAAATTTTTCATACATGTTAAAATCAGCATTTTTTGCTAGAAATGTACTTAAAACCCCCAATTATTAGGCCTTGTGTAATAAAATGGAGGCAGTTGCGATTTTTTTTATGTCGCATGATATTTGCATTTGTTTATCAAATCTGTATCTTCAGGGAAAAACGCGTTAAATGAATTTTAGTGCACACCAAAAAAAACAAAAAAAAGGCCCAAATTCTGGTGAAACATAAAAGGGCTGCACTGAAAACTATGCCAAAACACGGCAAGCTTGAAAATTGCACGAGCGTTAAAGTAGGAGTGACACATTCACAGTACAGAATAAGAGGGACTTCCCCCTTCTGAGTCACCCCTCGTCTCCGCCCCCTACCCACCTCTGCGCTCCGCCCCTTGGTCCCACCCCCTACCCACCTCCCAGTTCCACCCCTTTTGGAGAATACAGAGCCAAGTGTGATGTTGTGGTCCTAAATAAGAAAAGCAGTAAAAAAAAAAAAATCCCATGCAGCCAGCAACAATAGATCCCCCCTGGCAACAATAGATTCTCCCCCCCGGCAACAATACGTTCCCCCCCGGCAACAATATGTTCCCCCAGATAGATTCCACGCTGGCAACAATAGATTCCACGCCGGCAACAATAGATTCCACGCCGGCAACAATAGATTCCACGCCGGCAACAATAGATTCCACGCCGGCAACAATACGTTCCCCCCCGGCAACAATACATTCCCCCCAGATAGATTCCACGCCGGCAACAATAGATTCCACGCCGGCAACAATAGATTCCACACCGGCAACAATAGATTCCCCTCAATAGACCCCCTCATCAACAATACATTCACACCGGCAACAACATAATTCACACCGGCAACAACATATGCCCCCTTGCAACAATAGATTCCACACCAGCAACAGTAGATTCCACACCGGCAACAATAGATTCCACACCAGCAACAGAAGATTCCACACCAGCAACAGAAGATTCCACACCAGCAACAGAAGATTCCACACCAGCAACAGAAGATTCCACACCAGCAACAGTAGATTCCACACCAGCAACAGTAGATTCCACACCAGCAACAGTAGATTCCACACCAGCAACAGTAGATTCCACACCAGCAACAGTAGATTCCACACCAGCAACAGTAGATTCCACACCAGCAACAGTAGATTCCACACCAGCAACAGTAGATTCCACACCAGCAACAGTAGATTCCACACCAGCAACAGTAGATTCCACACCAGCAACAGTTCCACACCAGCAACAGTTCCACACCAGCAACAGTTCCACACCAGCAACAGTTCCACACCAGCAACAGTTCCACACCAGCAACAGTTCCACACCAGCAACAGTTCCACACCAGCAACAGTTCCACACCAGCAACAGTTCCACACCAGCAACAATAGATTCCCCTCAATAGACCCCCTCCTCAACAATATATTCCCCTCATCAACAATAGACCACCCTTCGTCAACAATAGATTCCCACCGGCAACAATAGATATCCTCAGCAACAACATATGCCCCCTGGCAACAATAGATCCACACCAGCAACATTAGATTCCCCATACAACTGTAGACTCCCTCAGCAATAATAGATCCCCCTGCAACAAATACCCATCCAGCAACAACCCCCCCAGCACCATACATAGATATCCCCCGGTGACAATAGATTTCCCACCAGCCAACATCAACAGACCCTCCAACACCCCTCGCCATTACCTACATTCAGTGCTGGAGCTGCGTCCCCACCCAGATCAGTATTAGTGGATTGCCAGTAACTGGGTGAAAAAACAACCAAGCTGGCAAAACTTTTTTTCATTTAATAGAGTAAGAGCGTTATTACCACCGTCAGTTTTTATTTATTTATTTATTTTCGTTATCTGTGTCAAATCGGGGAGATTTTCCTTCACTTCCTGTCCCATAACCAAACAGCAAGTTGGAGGAAATCAATGCAGACTAAGGGAATTCCAGAACTAGTGTCCCCAATTTGGGATTTTCTTACACTTTCACGCTCGGTTTAGGAGATATTTGCCGAAAGACAGGCACCGCTGTCTACGAAGCATGCGCCGTAGACAGCGGCTCGCAGGCGCACTGAGCGTGCCACGGTCAACGGTGATATATGCCGCGAGTGGCGGCTCCCGTGCGCATGCGGGAGGAGATCCACCGAGAAGATGGATGCGCCGGACTACAGGGGACAGCGGAGACTTCGCAGGTAAGTGACACATAATGGGCTACTATGCGATGCGATGCGATGCATAGTAGTCCATTATGCTTTGCCTTTGCAGGGAATTAAAGACCATCAGGGTTTACTTCCTCTTTAACCACTTGCTTACTGGGCACTTAAACCCCCCTCCTGCCCAGACCAATTTTCAGCTTTCAGCGCTGATGCACTTTGAATGACAATTACGCGGTCATACAACACTGTACCCAAATGAAATTTTTATCATTTTTTTCCCACAAATAGAGCTTTCTTTTGGTGGTATTTAGTTACAGCTCGGAGTTTTTATTTTTTGCTAAACAAACAAAAAAAGATGCAAAATAAAAAAAAAAGTTTGTTATAAAATTTTGCAAACAGGTCATTTTTCTCCTTCATTGAAATGTGCTGATGAGGCGGCACTGGTGGGCACTGATAGGCTGCACTGGTGGGCACTGATAGGCACAGTTAAGGCGGCACCGATAGGCACAGATAATGCAGTACTGATGGGCACAGATAAGGCGGCACTGATGGGCACAGATGGGCACAGATAAGATGGCACTTATGGGTGGCACTGCTGGGCACTGGTAGATGACACTGATGGGCACGGATATGTGGCACTGGGGTACAGCACTGTTGTTCAGGCAGATTGTGGGCACTGATAGGTGGCACTGTGGGCACTGATGGGTGGAACTTTTTTAATATTTAGGTGGCACTGTCAGGGGGCAGGTGGGCACTGATGAGCTGGCTGTGATTGGGACTGAAGTCCCTCTCACGGCCGCCGGTGATCGTTTTTTTTTTCTCCTCGCGATAGCCGATTACCGGCTCTGTTGTGTCACATGATCAGCTGTCATTGGCTGAAAGCTGATCACGTGGTAAGGGGTCGGGATCGACCCCCTGCACCGATCTGTGATCAGGCGAGTCTCATAGATTAGCTGATCACAGAGTGCCGCGCACGCCCCTCAGGGGGCGCGCAGGCCGCTCGTGCACGGGACGATGTCCATAGATGTAGTCCCGGCAAAACAGGTCCCGCTGTAGCCGTCATTCGGCTATAGCGCGGATCTCTAGTGGTTAAACAGGAACAATAGAGAGAGGGGGGGGGGATCTTCTAATGGAGACACAGACAGCAATAACAACCTGACAGAGGGTCCAATCCTTCTCCACTTTATCAAAAAAAAAAAAAAGGGGGGGGAGGGGAGTAAAGAAAGGGGGGGGATAAAAAAGGGGCGGTATTAAAAAAGGGGGGGGGAATAAAAAAATGCTTTAACCACTTGAGTTTTAGGCAGTTTATAAATGGCCTGTAGACAGAAAGTTTAATATTTTTTTTTTTTTGGAGAGCAGAAAATAAGGGAAGAGAAAAAAAATAAAATAAAAAATATTTATTATATATATATAATAGTTCAGTTCAATTTTCCACTCGGAGATCAACAAACAGAAAAGAACAAAGATGTCTCAACTCAACATTATCTGTCTGTACAAACCAAAAGGAAATCATTTACCCCTTGTGAAATGTTGCTAGGCAACCGCTGCGCCGCTGCCCCAAACACCCCGCCTGGCACTCGAGGTTTAAAGCGAACACAAAATCACAGACTGGGGAAAAGTATCTGCGGAAAATCAGAACTTTCATTCAGAAGTGTTATCAACATAAAGTTGTTCTTCCGCCTCAAAATGTTTTTTTTTTTTGGCTTCACATCTTCTCTCAGTTCCTTGAACGTGAACATCTCTGATAACAAGACCGCACGTGGCGCTACACTTGGATTCAACAACATTATGGAGGCGCCGGAAACTCATCCACAGAGTGTCAGAAAAAAAAAACACAGAAAACCTGACAACATTAAAAATTGGTCTACTGCATTTGTTTCTTAACCAGTTATTGTCTACTAATGTCTGTTCTACAGGAAGACAGAAGAAGGTGAAGAATAGCAACCCAATCCCTAAGCTGCCTCGGGGGCAACTGCCCCCCCCCACCCCCCACCCCCCACCCCGGGGCTGGGAACTCTCCTTTCTGGGGAAGGACTATCTCTCCGGGGGCTTCAGACTACAGTCATGTCCATAAATATTGGGACGTTGACACAATTCTAATCTTTTTGGCTTCATACACCACCACAATGGATTTGAAATGAAACGATCAAGATGTGCTTTAACTGCAGACGTTCAGCTTTAATTTGAGGGTATTTACATCCAAATCGGGTGAACGGTGTAGGAATTACAACAGTTTGTATATGTGCCTCCCACTTTTTAAGGGACCGAAAGTAATGGGACAATTGGCTTCTCAGCTGTTCCATGGCCAGGTATGTGTTATTCCCTCATTATCCCATTTACAAGGAGCAGGTAAAAGGTCCAGAATTCATTTCAAGTGTGCTGTTTGTATTTGGAATCTGTTCCTGTCAACTCTCAATATGAGATCCAAAGAGCGGTCACTATCAGTGAAGCCATCATTAGGTTGAAAAAAAAACAAAAAAAAAACCATCAAAGAGATAGCAAAAACATTAGGTGTGGTCAAATCAACTGTTTGGAACATCCTTAAAAAGAAAGAACGCACCGGTGAGCTCAGCAACATCACATGACCCGGAAGGCCACGGAAAACAACTGTGGTGGATGACCGAAGAATTCTTTCCCTGGTGAAGAAAACGCCCTTCACAACAGATCAAGAACACCCTCCAGGAGGTAGGTGTATGTGTGTCAAAGTCAACAATCAAGAGAAGACTTCACCAGAGTGAATACAGAGGGTTCACCACAAGGTGTAAACCATTGGTGAGCCTCAAAAACAGGAAGGCCAGATTAGAGTTTGCCAAACAACATCTAAAAAAGCCTTGACAGTTCTGGAACAACATCCTATGGACAGATGAGACCAAGATCAACTTGTACCAGGGTGATGGGAAGAGAAGAGTATGGAGAAGGAAAGGAACTGCTCATGATTCAGAGCATACCACCTCATCAGTGAAGCATGGTGGTGGTAGTGTCATGGCGTGGGCATGTATGGCTGCCAATGGAACTGGTTCTCTTGTATTTATTGATGATGTGACTGATGACAAAAGCAGAAGGATGAATTCTGAAGTGTCTCAGGAATATTATCTGCTCATATTCAGCAAAATGCTTCAGAACTCATTGGACGGCGCTTCACAGTGCAGATGGACAATGACCCGAAGCATACTGCGAAAGCAACCAAAGAGGTTTTTTTAAGGGAAAGAAGTGGAATGTTATGCAATGGCCAAGTCAATCACCTGACCTGAATCCGATTGAGCATGCATTTCACTTGCTGAAGACAAAACTGAAGGGAAAATGCCCCAAGAACAAGCAGGATCTGAAGACAGTTGCAGTAAAGGCCTGGCAGAGCATCACCGGGGATGAAGCCCAGCGTCTGGTGATGTCTACGCCTTCCAGACTTCAGGCTGTAATTGACAGCAAAGGATTTGCAACCAAGTATTAAAAAGTGAAAGTTTGATGGATGATTGTTAATCTGTCCCAATACTTTTGGTCCCTTTAAAAAGTGGGAGGCACATATACAAACTGTTGTAATCCCTACACCGTTCAACTGATGTGGATGTAAATACCCTCAAATTAAAGCTGAAAGTCTGCAGGTAAAGCACATCTTGTTTGTTTCATTTCAAATCCATTGTGGTGGTGCATAGAGCCAAAAAGATTAGAATTGTGTCGATGTCCCAATATTTATGGACCCGACTGTATTTATTAGGTGCTCAGCCACCATCTGAGCACACCTCCCCAGGGATTGGTTAGGCCTTTATCAATATTCAGGCTGGTTATTTAAATTCTTTTAGAGGCAGGGGAAGCAAATCAAACTCCCAACCTGTGAAACCCCGAACAGACCAAACTAAAAAATCTCTCCTTCCTTAGATTACCGGAGGAGCCAAAACTAAAATGAACCAAGCGTCCCAACTAGGAGGGTGTTACAACAGTTAAAAGCCAGCTTGGTGTGGATCTGAAGAGCCAGCGCTGAGCTTTCATGTAAAAAAAAAAAAAAAAAAAAAAAAAAGATTCAGGCATCTCTAGAGCCACCCGATTCACTTCGAAGGGGCTTTGAAGGTGCGCTCCTTGCCAACAGTGCCAGTGGTTCCCAGGCTCTACCGTTCCTCGGGGGGAGTCCGAGACCTCAGTAAATGGCACCTACAGAGGGAGCAGAAGGTGATCAAGGAACATTCATCCCCTGATCCCCCTTCAATGAATGAACCGGGAAGTGATGGGTATTACGTCACTTCCGGGTTCACAGCTGTCATTCCCTGGCTACTATAGGCAAAGATGGAGCTAATCAAGCACAATCTTGCTTTATTCTCTAGTGCAGGGGTTTCAAACTGGCGGCCCTCCAGCTGTTGCAAAACTACAAGTCCCATCATGCCTCTGCCTGTAGAATACATTCTTGTAACGGTCAGCCTTGCAATGCCTCATGGGACTGTATGGCAACAGCTAGAGGGCTCCCAGTTTCAGACCCCTGCTCTAGGGCCTCTTTAACCACTTCAGCCCCGGAAGGATTTAGCCCCCTTAATGTCCAGGCCCTTTTTTTGCAATTTAACTGACATTTACGCGGTCGTGCGATGCTGTACCTAAACAAAAATTGATGCCTTTTTTCCCCCCACATATAGAGCTTTTGGATCACCTCTGCGGTTTTTATTTTTTGCGCTATAAACAAAAAAAAGAGCGACAATTTTGAAAAAAAATAATAATAATAATAATAATTTTTACTTTCTGCTATAATAAATATCCAAAAAAAATGTATTCATCAATTTAGGCCGATACGTATTCTTCTACATATTTCCCAATAATTGATCGGTTTGGGCAAAAGTTATCACATCTACAAAATAGGGGATAGGTTTAGGGACTTTTAATTATTTTTAATTATTTTTACTGGAAATGGCGGAGATCTGTGTTTTTTAGCGGGACTGCGACATTGCAGCGGACAAATTTGACACTAACTGACACTTTTTTGGGCACCAGTGCTAAAAAAAAAAAAATGCACTGATCAATGAATTCATGTCACTGGCAGGGAAGGGGTTAACGGTGTTCCATCAGCGTGTGTTCTAACTGTGTGGGTGATGGGCTCACTGGGACAACACCGAGATCTCCGTTTCTGATCACGAGGAACAGCCAATCTCAGTGTTGTCTCCTGTCAGAACGGGGATCCGCCTTGTTTACATAGGCAGATCCCAGTTCTGCCTCTCTGTGAAGCAATCGTGGGTTGGCCGGCGGACATAGAGTCTGCCGGACCCGTGCGCACGCTCCCCTGGCGCGTAGCGCCAGACGGGTTGCCCCGCCGCAGTATATGTGCGCCGGGAAGTCCAGAAGTGGTTATTTTATTAATAACATTTTATGAATTTAATTTAATTGCTTTAATACATTTTATTGATTAGTTCAGGTTTATTAAATTATCAAATTAATATCAATACATTGATTTTATTTATCAACAACATTCTATTGATTTAACTTAATATATCATTTTTTTTTTTTTTGGATGATCTATTTTTATTAAAAATGATTAAATTTTATGGCTTTCATTTATTACATTAATAAATGTTATTCGTTCATTTATAAAATTTCATTTATTGATGGATTTTATTGATTGAATGTAGCCATTTATTGAATAAATCAAATGAAAACAGATAAAAACACTCCTGCATCCCCTCACCTGGGTTAATGACTGTAATGATGTTGTCACCATTTCTCAGTTTGGTTTCCAGACGATCCAGTTTCTGATTTTCGTACCTCTTCTTCCCCTCCTCCTCCTCTCCTTCATTCTCGTACTGAAAATACAACAGATTTCTATTCTGAGCAAAATCTCATCCTTTCAAAGTATTTATTGGAAAATTTCACAGAAAAAAAATTAAAATAAAAAAAAAAAAACACAAAAAAAAAAAAAAAAACAAACAAACCCAATATCAGTACAAGGGGGGGTGGGGTGGGTGGGCGAGTCGCCAATCGCTTATTACACCACAACCCGTATAATTGTAAATTGGCTTCAAAGAGGTATTTGGGACTTTTTTGGGTACTTTACATCACACAAAACATGAAGTATATTAAAAATCCATAATTTATTTATAAACATGATTAAAAGCTATTAGTGATATGTATGTGATGATATTATGATATGTACTTGCTGATACAGTATCTCACAAAAGTAAGTACACCCCTCAGTCACATTTGTGTAAATCTTTTCTTCTCTCTTTTCATGTGACAACACTGAAGAAATGACACTTGTCTACAATGTAAAGTAGTGAGTGTACAGCTTGTATAACAGCTTGTATAATGCTGACCATTATTCATTTTTGGAATTTTCTTTTTTGGAAACCATCCTTGTCCAGTCCTGGTCTGCCTTAACCACCTCAGCTCCCACCAGTGATACCCATATGGGGTCATTCTGATTCATTTTGGCACATTGCTAATGCATAGATACAGATAATGTAAGTACTCTTGAGAGTGGTTTTGGGGGGGTTTATCCTAGCCAATATTACTTCTAATTACTTTATTTTAAAATCTGCTTTCCGTGACAGGGTCAGACCTTACAGATATTCTTATTATTATACTACAGCATTCAGTTTTCCACGTGCATGCTCCTGAAGAGTGGATGAATCCACAAAATGCATAGAGCTACTATATGCCATGTTTTATGCCAACTATATGTTTTACTTAATGATCACTTGTAATGTGATTTGTATTTTTAGTGGTCAATTGTTATTGCTGTATGTCTATCCATTGTATGGAATATATTGGTCTTCTTGGTGGACTCATGACTATCCTCATGCAACTTACCATTGATTTTCCAATAAATTTAAATGTTTTACACCTGCCTGCTTCATTTAAAGTCCCAACCCCCAGTCATCCTGATTGCTCTTCTAGAAGCTGGACAACAAAGCTCATCACAGCGCCTTGAGGCGATTCAGTTTGCATTGTGCGCTATACAAATTATTCATTCACTCATGCAGCCCCAGACCATGACACCCCCACCACCATGCCTGACTGTATACAAGACACACTTGTCTTTGTCCTCCTCACCTGGTTGCCCCCACACACGCTTGTCACCATCTGACACCAAATACCTTTATCTTGGTCTCATCAGACCACAGGACATGGTTCCAGTAATCCATCTCCTTAGTCTGCTTGTCTTCAGCAAACTGTTTGTGGTCTTTCTTGTGCATCGTCTTTAGAAGAGGCTTCCTTCTGGGACGACAACCATGCAGAACAATTTAATGCAGTGTGCGGCGTATGGTCTAAGCACTGACAGGCTGACCCCCCACCCCTACAACCTCTGCAGCAATGCTGGCAGCACTCATACGTCTATTTCCCAAAGACAACCTGCCATTTTTTCGGGTGCAGTGCACTGCAATCTCACAGTGCATTATGGGGCGTTTAAATTTTTCGCGAACGCCCCATATGTTCGGTTAGTTTTAGAACAAATGAACACCCGATGTTCGACTCGAAGAGCAGGCTCCTCCCTACAAACAAGCATACCAAATGGGTTGAGAGGAGTAGCCTCTCCCACAATGCAATACCCAAAAAAATAAACGCAACTCGTCATTTGCGGATCAACATCCTTCCAGCCAATACCTTGACAAGATCGGTACCTACCCATTGGAGACCACCCAACCATCACTATACTGGGTATGTAAACTCAACACCATCAAAACGTAGGGGAAGTCAAAACACGCCATAGAGGAAATGAGATAGGAAAAAAAAAAGAGAAAAGAAAGGAAAGAAGCTAGAAGAGGTTCGAACCTGGATAAAAGAGACCTAAGAATCGCGTCCCATAATTTTTATTGTACTTCACAACATTATCTCGAAGCTGTGATTTTACCCCCCCCCCCATCAACCCACTCAAAAGAGGGCATGCAGATGGCATCACCCCCGACAAACGTGACTCATGGAAGTCACAAGATGGCGGCACAGTGGAGCATTTACCTGTTAAATCCCGTGGTGAGGAGGTGATGTATCGCCTCCTTAGCGCCCTTTAGAAGGACAGTCGCAAACGCAACCGGGCCCTTAAGGTTAACATCTGTGCATTTCAGGAAGACGTGCATCTTGCAAGCGGGCAGCAGGGCAGCGGTCCTATTATTAATAGTTCTTAAAGGTACGCCAACGCATTTTGCTAACGCGCACCATAACAAATGGTAACAAAGTACCTGCACCTCTTATGTGATTTTCGCATGTAGGGCGGCGTGCAGAAATGAGCACGCGTCTGCATAGGTGTGAACGGAGCTTTAGATTCGCATGTTTAGAAAGATGAAGGAAACCTTCATACAAGCCAACCGCTTTGGTGAGTCAGCCCGCCCCCCCACACACAGCAAGACTTCCTTCACTGGCCACCCAACAAAAACGCTCAAGCAATAGGAATACAGAAATGAGCACCAGACCAAAACCAGATGAGAGAGTCCAAGATAACTTTAGTTGTTGGCAAGAAAAAAAAAATTTCATATAAAAACTCCAACATGTTTCGGGGTAACATCACTCCCTCTTCATCAGGACTCGACTTGGATGGAACTCTTCTCATGGAGCAACAACTTGAGCAGCACTGGAAGCGTTGAGTACTAGTTCTATTATAGATCTGTGAAGTCACAGTTTTTTCCTAGTCCATCCAAGTTTTATCCTGGGTTGAGGCCTGTCGAAGGGGGAGCAGTGTTGACTCAAAATGCGTTTGCTGCTTTTATACATATTTATTTTTAAATAATCATTAAAATGATGTTGGACTCTTATCCAGTTTTAGCTCCTTTCTGTATCTCTATGAAATTAACCAATCATTTTTTAGTGTCAACCATTTAATAAGTTTCATATTCCAAGCAACAAATCTACAGACTCTTCATTTTCTTTAGAAAGCAGCCACAGGATGAGTAGAAAAGCCTCTTCCCTGCAAGAAAAGGAGCCTTACTCTCTCTGTAGGGAAGCAGTGGTCTCCCTCCAGAGGCATCAGAGCTTTAGTTCTCCGATCAGTGAAGTTAACGCCGCTGCCCACCAATTAGGCAGCTCTAGGCCTAAATCGGGGTGCGTTGAGCATCTGCAGGGCTCTAGCTCTAAAGCAGGGCCCAATCACACCTAGTGAACTGCAGTAACACTGCGGCTCTTCGCAGCACACCGCTACATAGTGTGTTTTAAAGGGCACTCAAAATATGCCCATACAAAGCACACTTCTGTAGCACTGGGTTTCCTCCAGGAACTCTGATTTTGTTCCAAAATCATGCTGGTAAATTGACTGGCTTCTGTCTGAACTGGCCCTAGACCATAGAATGCAAGCTCTTCGGGGGCCAGGGACCGACGCAAGCTCCTCGGGGGCCAGGGACCGACGCAAGCTCCACGGGGGCCAGGGACCGACGCAAGCTCCACGGGGGCCAGGGACCGACGCAAGCTCCACGGGGGCCAGGGACCGACGCAAGCTCCTCGGGGGCCAGGGACCGATGCAAGCTCCCCTGGGGCCAGGGACCGATGCAAGCTCCCATGGGGCCAGGGACCGACGCAAGCTCCTCGGGGGCCAGGGACCGATGCAAGCTCCTCGGGGGCCAGGGACCGATGCAAGCTCCCTCGGGGGCCAGGGAATGATATCAGCTCCTCTGGGCCAGGGAATGATACAAGCTCCTCGGGGCCAGGGAATGATGTAAGCATCTTAGTGCCAGGGAATGATGTAAGCATCTTAGTGCCAGGGAATGATGTAAAGCCCCTTAGGGCACGGTTCATGCTAGTAGGATGCCAGACATCACATGCGATTCTCACAGCATTGCTCTGCAGATCACATGCGATGTCTGTTGCGATGTGATTTCAGCCAAACTGTATGGCTGAAATCGTATTCACACCTTTTTTGGTCTTCACTGGAATCCGATCGCATGGGTGTTCACATCTATGCGATCCCATTCCTGCACCGATTTACAGTTCGCACTGCGATCCGATCTGGGGGTGTTAACTGTACATGGACACCCCCAGCGGTTCTCATATCTCAATGTGATCATTGCGTGATTAAGGTGCGATGCGGGAACCCGCACTGGATTCACAGGATTCCCTCATCACGCCAGTGTGAACCGAGTCTAAGGGCAGGGACTGACGCAAGCTCCCTGGGGGCCCGGGGCTGACGCAAGCTCTTCGGGGGGCAGGGACTGACGCGAGCTCCCTGGGGGGGGGGGCAGGGACTGACGCGAGCTCCCTGGGGGGGGCAGGGACTGACGCGAGCTCCCTGGGGGGGGCAGGGACCGACGCGAGCTCCCGGGGGGGGGGGGGGCAGGGACCGACGCAAGCTCCCTGGGGGGGGGGGCAGAGGCCGACGCAAGCTCCCTGGGGGGGCAGGGACCGACGCGAGCTCCCTGGGGGGGGGCAGGGACCGACGCGAGCTCCCTGGGGGGGGGGCAGGGACCGACGCGAGCTCCCTGGGGGGGGGCAGGGACCGACGCAAGCTCCCTGGGGGGGGCAGGGACCGACGCAAGCTCCCTGGGGGGGGGCAGGGACCGACGCAAGCTCCCTGGGGGGGGGGCAGGGACCGACGCAAGCTCCCTGGGGGGGCAGGGACCGACGCAAGCTCCCTGGGGGGGGAGGGCAGGGACCGACGCAAGCTCCCTGGGGGGGGAGGGCAGGGACCGACGCAAGCTCCCTGGGGGGGGGGCAGGGACTGACGCAAGCTCCCTGGGGGGGGGGCAGGGACTGATGTGAATATACAGTATGTAAAGAGTTGCATAAATTGACTGCTCTATAAAAATGCCTAAAGTTTATGAATCTGTGCGACGGCACACCACAATGAACAATGGAATGAGCGCCGGCTTCCATTCAAAGGGAACAATCTGCAGTAACGGCCTTGAGAAAAGTAAACCGTTTTGCATAAACATAAAAAATCTGTTCCAGGTGGAGCCGCACTTTAAAAAAAAAAAAAAAAAAAAAGAGAAAGTTGGCGAGCCTTCTCCGTAACATGTTTGCCAGGAGGAGCAGCTTCTGGCGGGTGACTCGCAGCTGTAGCGCTGTCACACTTCTCTCCAGTCTGAGGTCGGGATTCTTCCAAATGGAAAATAAATAACACGTTGCCAGCCGTGTGACTTCCCCCCCTGCAGAGATCACATTCACACAGAAAAAAAAAAAAGAAAAAAGAAAAAAGGAAGGTGTGAAAACTTCAAAAGAAAAAAATAAAGATAAAAAAGAATCGAGTAACAACGACCGCGCCTTCCATCCGTCTGAGGAGGACGAACGCCGAGCGCTCCTGGAAGTCATCATTAAAGGGCTTGTCCACTTCATGGTGAAATTTGCATAGAAGCCCCACAGGAGAAAGAAGAGTGATCGGAGAAGTGGGGGGGGGGGGGGTTATGGGTTGGAGAGTGGGGGGCCATTTACATGGATCAGACTGCATAGTGAAATCAGTTATTTCCTAGGGATGTTTATATTCCGTGCAATAGGAATAAATGTGATAAAAAAAATTTAAAAAAATGTATTTAAGGAACAGAGTAAAAAAGTTAAATAAATAAGAAGAAAGAAAAAAATAGAAATAAATAAAGCACATAGAAGTGAACGCATACGAAAGTCACACACACATATATGTAAAAAAAAAAAAAAAAAAAAAAAAATGGTATTCGCCCCTCACATGTGAGGTATCACCGCGAATCTTCTAGCGAGAGAAATACTTCCAGCACTGGACCTCCTCTAACTCTAAACAGGTAACCTGTAAAAAATTTGAAAACGTCGCCTATGGAGATTTTTAAGTGCCGTAGTTTGTCACGATTCCACAGACATGACATGTTTGGTATCTATTTACTCGGCGCAAGATCATCTTTCACATTTTACAAAAAACGTAGGGTCTATATTGTTTTTATCTTTTTTTTTTTATTTTTTTATTTTTTTATTCATTAAAAACGGGAGTCCGCCGGGACTCCGCGTTTTTTTTTTTTTTTTTTAAAAGCCAGCAGCTACAAATACTGCAGCTGCTGACTTTTAAAATAGTGACACTTACCTGTCCAGCGCGCCCGCGATGTCGGCACCCGAAGCCGATCTGTAGATCGTCACTCGGGTGCTGCCGCCGCCATCTTGGGTATGGGAATCAGGAAGTGGAGCCTTTCGGCTTCATTTCCCGGTTCCCTACTGCGCATGCGCGGGTCGCGCTGCGCAATAAGGACGGTCCCCGCTGCCTCTGGGATCTGTGTGTTTCCCAGCAGGCAGCGGGGCTCTTGCGGAAGTGGGCGGGCACTTGCGGAAAGGGGCGTAATCTACGCCCCTTTCCGCAGAGAGCTATCCCGGAAGTGGGTGCAGTTACCTGGATTATCCAGGTAACTGCACCCCCCTCCCCCCTGAAAGGTGCCAATTGTGGCGCCGGAGGGGGGGAGGATTCCAATGAGCGGAAGGTCCATTTTAGGGTGGACCTCCGCTTTAACCACTTGCTTACCAGGCACCTAAACCCCCTTCCTGTCCAGACCGAGTTTCAGCTTTCAGCGCTGACGCACTTTGAATGACAATTGCGCGGTCATACAACACTGTACACATGAAATTTTTATCATTTTTTTTCCACAAATAGAGCTTTATTTTGGTGGTATTTTATCACCTCTGCAATTTTTATTTTTTGTTAAAAAAATTGAAAAAGACCGAATTTAAAAACAAATATATATTTTTTTTTTATATTTTGTCATAAAATTTTGCAAACAGGTAATTTTTCTCCTTCATTGATGTACACTGATGAGGTGGCAGTGATGGGCACCGATGGGTGGCACTGATGGGTGACAGGGATGGGTGGCAGTGATGGGCACTGAGGGTGGGAGTGAAGGGTGGCAGTGATGAGCACTGATGGGTGTCAGGGATGGGCACTGATGGGTGGCAGTGAAGGGTGGCAGTGATGAGCACTGAGGGTGGGAGTGATGGGCACTGATGGGTGGCAGTGAAGGGTGGCAGTGATGAGCACTGATGGATGGCAGGGATGGGCACTGATGGGTGGCAGTGAAGGGTGGCAGGGATGGGCACTGATGGGTGGCAGTGATGGGTTACACCGATAGGTGGCAGCACTGGTGAGCATTGATAGGTGGCACTTGTGGGCATTGATAGGCAGCAGGTGGCATTGCCAGGGGGTACGGATTGGTACAGATGAGGTGCCTGTGTTCCGTAATCTTCGGGACTGATGTCCCTTTAACATAAGCCCGTGATCGGCTTTTTTTTTTTCTCCTCATGCTGACAGCACGAGGAGAAAAAAAAAAAAACGATTACCGAGCTTTTGTTTACATCATGCGATCCGCTCTCATTGGCTGACAGCTGATCACATGGTAAGGGGACGGAACCGGCCCCTTACTCGGATCGGTGATCACCCGAGTCTCAGTGACTCAGTGATCACAGCGCACTGCAGGGAGCGTGCACAGAGGAGGAAGTCCTATGACGGCCTCCTGGAAATTGAGGTCCGCGCTGCAGCCGTCATTCGGCTATGGCCCGGACCTGAAGTGGTTAAAAATGTAAAACCGCTGTTAAAATACCATTGGATAGAAATTTTTTTTACAACAAATCGCCATTTAATTCCCCAGGGTCTCTGCTTAAAAAAAAAAAAAAAAAAAAGTATAATGTTTGGGGGTTATAAGTAATTTTTTATTAGCAAAAAATACTGATTTAAACTTGTAAACAAAAAGTGTCAGAAAAACTCAGGTCTTCAAGCGGTTAAGAAATATAATTATTATTAGCGGTCTCCCGTTAACTGCCACACGTCTTAAAAACATGGATGACGTTTCATCCTCCGTACATACACGTCCCGAGGCTTGACTCACACTAGCGCGTTTTTTGATGCATTTTGCAGAAATGCAGGGAAATTTTTTTTAACGTGGGTTCCTATGGAACGTGTTCACATCAATGCATTTTTGTGCCTCTGCGTTTATGGAAAGGGTCGGGGACTTTTTTTCATGCAAAATGCAGCGTTTTTCATGTAAGGCTGGATTCACACCTGTGCAGTTTTAGTGCTTTTCGCATTTTGCAGATTTGCACTGCAGTCCATTTATCATGGTTTCCTATGGAACACGTTCTGCAGTGCAAATCTGCAAAATGCAAAAAGCACTAAAAATGCCATAGGTGTGAATCCGGCCTAAGCCCCCCGTACACACGGGTCGGACATTCCGACAACAAAATCCGTCGGATTCTGTCCGAAACTGGTGTTGCATACACACGGTCGGAACAAAGTTGTCGGAAAATCCGATCGTTCAGAACGTGATGACGTTATTTCGTTACGGCGGGACTACGTTCAGGCTAGTAGCCAATAGCTTTGGTCTAGGAATTTGATCTGAGCATGCGTGGCACTTTGTCCGAACGGAATTCTCTACACATGATCGGACAAAGTCCCATCGGACCATGTTGTCGGAAAATTTTATAGCCCAGCTTTGTCGGTCGGATATTCTGACGGAAACAGTCCGATGGAGCCCACACACGGTCGGATTATCCGACAACACGGTCCGATCGGACATTTTCCGTCGGAATGTCCAACCGTGTGTACAAGGGCTAATAGAAGTCAATGGACCCGCATCAAAAACGCAAGTACTGCGGTTTTACCGCGTTTTTAAATTTTTTTCTCACTGTATATAGCCGATTGTTAAGCAACCACAGTGTAAAAAAAAAAAACGAAGAAAAAAAAAACCAAACGTAAAATCGCAGCAAAAACGCGTGTCCAAAAACGCGACAAGCGCCGCAAAAAAGCACTGCAAAAACGCTCAAAAGCAACATGCATAGATGTGAATCGAGCCTTAGATGGGAAGGGCGATCACGGAGATATCTTTTAGTGCTGCCGATTTGCTACAAGGAAAAAGTGATCCGAGTGGCTATATTGTTCATCCCTTGCGATAGCAATAAAGTTCAATAATAAAAAAAAAAAATGAAAAAAAAGGGGAGGTACACAGTGTCAAAATATATTTTTATAAAGTGTAAAATAATTTAAACTGCTGACACATAAACGCGCAACATAGGTTCCACGCGCATATGAAAACAATGATCGCACCACACATGTGAGGTATCGCCACGAACGTCAGAGCGAGAGCGATAATTCTAGTGCTAGATCTCCTCTGCAGCTCAAAACTGGTAACCTGTAAAGGCTTTTAAAGCGTCGCTAATGGCGATTTTTAGGTACTGTAGTTTGTTACCAGGTGTGAGCAATTTTAAAGCGCGACATGTTGGGTGTCTATTAACTCAGGGAAACATCATCTATAATATTTTACCAAAACATTGGATATTATATTGTGTTTGTGTTCACTAAAACTCATTAAATTATATATTTTTTCCCCTGAAGATTTGCGTTTGAAAAACTGCTGTGCAAATATTGTGTGAAAAAAATGTCGACAGCAAACCACACATGCTTTTTAAATGTGACATACAATGCAAAGTTTATTCGCATATAGGCTTTGTTTTTGAATTTTAACTCATTTCAGATAGTGAGATTTATTGTTGCTCTCTCTTGCTTACGTCTTTGAACCTTTTTTTTCCGTGTCCTGAGGAAGCCTTTACAGGCGAAATGCGTAGAGGCGACGCACAAGGGCTCAATGTACAAATTATATAATTTCATATGATTTTGATATCGTTTTGAACACTGTTATGATATTGCATTTTTCAATAAAATATTTTTTTCTACTTTCCTATTTGCTTCCATGCTTTAAAAGTCCGACCTGTTGATATCTATTTGGTATCTTCTTTGTTTCCCCTTGATATATTACGGATGTGGCATTGTGGATGCTCCCTCCTTCCTATTTCTCAAACCATTTTATTCTCCAGGGCCTCTGCTTAAAAACAAACAGTAAAACCTTGGATTGAGGGACATAATGCGTTCCGAAAACATGCTTTTAATCCAAAGCACTCTTATATCAAAGCGAGTTTTCCCATAGGAATCAATGGAAACTCAGAAAATTTGTTTGTGTCTCTGCTAGCATATGCAGTACCGCATGTGGCCAGAGGTGGGAGGGGGCGCTAGAGACATTTGGAAATGCTCGGAGACACTTAGGAATAGATAGGAAGGGAAGAAACTCTGGACAGCAGCACTACGGATTGAAATCTGTAGTAACTTGTGCCTTTATTTTTCAAGTAAAAATTACATCACATACAGCAAAAGAGAACATAGAACAAAAAAAGTTTACGCATTTCGCACTGAAATCAGTGCTTACTCATAGCCCATAGACACTTGGGAACGCTGGGAGATGCTCGGAGACGCTCTGAGACACTCGGTAACGGAGTGTCTCCAAGCATCACCGGCGTCCTCGCACTTCTGGGCTCATGGGGTACTGCACACCCAAGTGGCTTGAATCCTGCTCGTCTTGCGAGACAATGCTTGCAAATCGAAGTCGAACAAAAAAAAATAAACGGCTCATATTGCGAAACGCTCGTAAACCACGTTACTCGCAAGCCGAGGTTTTACCGTACAGTAAAAAACTTGGATTGCGAGCATAATTATTTCCGGAAGCATGCTTGTAATCCAAAGCACTTGTATATCAAAGCGAGTTTCCCCATAAGAAATAATGTAAACTCAAATGATTCGTTCCACAACCATTTATTCATAAATCCTTCAGTTTATAGTCCATAAAAAAAAAAAGAATATAGTTGTGCTGTGTAACCATAAAATGTCCATTCACAATATGGAAGCCTCCGCAGGGGGATCAGAAGCAAAATCCAGCAGGAGCTACAGAGTATAGAAGAGAAGAGAGGCGCCTCCTAAGTGTAGCAATATTGTTATATTTAATGAAGGTACAACATTTAGAAACTTACGTGGTTGATGATTAAAACAGACACATCTAAGTATGCAGGCATCCGGGGTAAAGCTGTCCACATAGACCATCCCCCGCACCGCCGCCTCTCACCGTTGTCCGTCTGCAATCGTGACCGGGAAGACCACCCTGCAGTAGAGGCTTGAACCGCTCGATGGAGGGACGACGTAGATGGCGGTACGGAAGATGACCCACGTGGACAGCTTTACCCCGGATGCCTGCATACTTAGATGTGCCTTTTTTTTTTAATCATCAATCACGTGAGTTGCTAAAAGGTTTTACCTTCATCAAATGTAACCAGATTGCTACACTTAAAGGCGCCCCTCTTTTTTTTATTTTTTTTATTTTGCTTGTCTTGCACAACGCTCTCAGACCAAGTTACTCTCAATCCAAGGTTTTACTGTATACTATTTGGGGGTCCCAAGTAATTTGCTAAAAAAAAAAAAAAAAAAAGAAAGAAAGAAAGAATGCCGATTGTTAAATGTATGTGAGGAATTTCAGAACTCGCCTGGACTCGAAGTGGTTAAAATAAAAACTAAAATAAAATATTAATGAACCCAAATGACACGAGTCTGAGACTATATTTAGCGGTCACGGAAAGTAAGATGTAGATGTGAAGACATATCACAGGATGCAAATGGCGTGATAAGCGGCGCGCACACGTGACAGCGATCGCTGCTGTACACAAATCCCCCGTGTTCACAGCAGTGGAAAATCTTCAGCCAATTTTCCACCAAAAGTGTCTATTTCTGCTTAGTTATCGAGAACGTTCTGCAACGGAAAATGGGAGTCAGCCGGCCAAGAAAGTAAATGATCGGCCCGGGACTTGAGGGCCGAAGTGGATTTTCGATTTTTTCACAGGAAGAATTTGGTCGCGCTCTCGCATTCCCCGCTCTGGATTTATGGCTCTTCTACGGTCTAACAATAAAATTTTATTTAAACAGAATAAATTCCATTTGGTTAGAACAGAGAAAATGGAAACAATTTAAGGATAAATCTGCCCTACAAAGATCACGGGGGGGGGGGGGGGGGGGGGCATTCCTGCTCACTTCCTATTAATGATACAAATAAATGATAGCAGACCGTATGTACAAAGGTGTGCCGGTCAATGATTAGAATGATTAAAATTGAATTCTCATATCCCCGTTTATTACACAATCATATGTACATAGGGAGGAGGGGGATGGGAAACAAATAGGTTAGACAAAGAAAGAGGTGGAGGAAAAAAAAAAAGGGAAGAAAAAGATTTGAGAAGGAATGAGAGGGCAGAGGGAGCGCATAGGAGATAACGAGAGAGAGAGAGCGCACAAACGAGAGAGAGAGAGCGCACAAACGAGAGAGAGAGCGCTCGCGAACAGGAGAGAGAGAACACGCAAACGAGAGAGAGAGAGAGCGACCAAGAGAGAGAGAGCGAGCAAGAGAGAGAGCGAACGAGCGTACGAGAGAGCGATCGAGTGAAAGAGAGAGCGATCGAGCGAGCAAGAGAGCGAGCGAACAAGAGAGAGCGAGCGAACAAGAGAGAGCGAGCGACCAAGAGAGAGAGAGCGAACAAGAGAGAGAGAGCGAACAAGAGAGAGAGAGCGTGAGTGAAAGACCGAACGAGCGAGCGAAAGTGAGAGAGAGAGAGAGAGAGAGAGAGAGAGAGAGAGAGAAAAAAAAACACAAGAAAATTATGAGAAAAGAGGGGGCAGAGGGAGAAGACACATAGGAATAAATTAAGGAAAGAAAGAGAAGTAATGGATAAGGGAAAGAAGGGCAGTAAGGGACAGAGAAAGAGGGGGAAGTATGGAATGGAAGGAAAGGGAAGGGGAGGGAGGAAGGAAGGGAATGGGAGGGAGGAAGGAAGGAAAAAAAAGGAAGGAAGGAAAAAAGGAAAAAAAAGGAAGGAAGGAAGGGAAGGAAGGAAAAAAGGGAAGGAAGGGAAGGAAGGAAAAAAGGGAAGGAAGGGAAGGAAGGAAAAAAGGGAAGGAAGGGAAGGAAGGAAAAAAGGGAAGGAAGGAAAAAAGGGAAGGAAGGGAAGGAAGGAAAAAAGGGAAGGAAGGAAGGAAGGAAAAAAGGGAAGGAAGGAAGGAAGGAAAAAAGGGAAGGAAGGGAAAAAGGAAAAAAGGAAAAAAGGAAGGAAGGAAGGGAAAAAGGAAAAAAGGGAAGAAGGAAAAAAGGGAAGGAAGGAAGGAAAAAAGGGAAGGAAGGAAGGAAGGAAGGAAAAAAGGAAAAGAGAAAGGAGGGAAGGAAGGAAAAGAGGAAGGAGGGAAGGAAGAAAAAAAAAGAGGAAAGAAAAGAGGAAGGAGGGAAGGAAGAAAAAAAATGAAAGGAAGTAACGAAAAATAAGGAAAGAAGGAAGGGAGGAAAAGGAAAGGATAAAGAAAGAAGGAATGAATAAGCAAAGGACAGTAGGAAGGAAAGAAATAAACAAAACAAAAAACAAAAAAGAGGAAGGAAGGACGGATGACAAATAAAAGAAAGGAACAAAAAAAAAGGAAAGAAGGAAGGGAGGAAAAGGAACGAGTAAAGAAAGAAGGAATGAATAAATGAGCAAAGGAGTGGAGGAGGGAAATAAGGAAATAATGGGCAAAGGAAGAAGGAACAAATGGGCAAAGGTTAAGACAAAAGGAAGGGGCAAAAGAAGGAAGCAATGGCAAAGGTTAGAATGAATGGGCAAAGGAAAGAATGAAGGAATGAAAGCAAAAAGGGAGGGGAAATGAAGGAAGGAAGGAAGGAAGGGCAAAAGGAATAAATGGGAGTGAAGGGCAAAGGAAATAAAGGAAAGGAAGGAAGGAAGGAAGGAAGGAAAGGAAAGGAAAGGAAAGGAAAGGAAAGGAAAGGAAAGGAAAGGAAAGGAAAGGAAAGGAAAGGAAAGGAAAGGAAAGGAAAGGAAAGGAAAGGAAAGGAAAGGGGAAAAGCGATGGAAGGGGCATTATTTTATTAGTTGATTTTGCTGTGTGGGTCTGACTCAAGCTGCATTATTCTGTTGGCATCTCATCAATATAAATGTACGATGTAAAGCTGTAAATGGAGGACGTGCCGCCATGGCTGCTTCAGAAAGAACTCGTTTTCGCTGGATTTTCCTGTACACGGTCCTCAGTGGAGGGAGCCTACAGGGAGCGCACAGCAGATCACAGCTACTTTGATATTCAGGCTTTTACGGCTTTGATTTGAGGCGCCGACGCCTTTCCTATAAGACAGCCAGCCGGCAATACAATTTGCCGTGTTGTATAGAGATGACTGGCAATATAACATGCCTTTGACGGAGGGTGACAATAAAACAAGTCTTTCTTTTTTTCTTTTTTCTTGGCACAACCCAATCACAGCTTCTAATATTCTAATTCTAACCTCGGCATCAGGGACTTGCTTTGTGTGTGCCAGATGCTGGCAACCCTCCTCCATCCAGCCGTCATATTGTGGCGTTTGTGATACAAAGTGTTCGCTGCTCAGTGGGACGGCACAATGAAAGGTCTGCGCTCTCCACAACGCAGCCAAGAATACAGATAACGGTGAGAGGGATGCAGGTGGCTGGATTAGGTTTATGGCTATGGATGAAGATCACCACATGAAAAGTGTGGGTGGGGGGGGGGCTCCCAAAACACCCCTCAATCCTCGGACACACATCTGGTTCATCTACTCCAACGCTACATACTTTCCAATTGGCTAGGAAGACTTCCCGTTGCATTTGCTGGCCAACAGGAAGGCACTGTTAGCAGGAGGTGGCAGGGGTGTGGTTTCACCACATCTTCTGAGAAGTTCTTGGGGCTCAGTGAAGATAATATAAATGATTTGACCAGACCCCAGGAAATTCTGGGGGGGGTACAATGAAGATCGTCTAATGATCCAATCAGCCCTCAGGAAATTTTGGAGGCGCAGTAAAGATCATCTAATGATGTGATCAGACCCCAGGAAGTTCTGAGGGTGCAGTGAAGATGAAATAAATGATGACATCAGACCCCAGGGAATTCTGGGGGTGCAGCGAGGATCATCCAATGATGTGCAGTGTTAATTTTGGCATCAAATTTCGATTTAGTTTTAATTATAGTCTTGACTAAAATGCTGCTTTAGTCCCGTTTTAGTCTAAGTTTTAGTGGTATTTTAGTCAACTAAAATCTCCAGTACGTGTTAGTCGAATAAAATAATTTTAGTCAACTAAAATCTAATGTGTTTAGTTAAATAAAAGCATTGTTTAAGAATTTCTATAGAATTTCCAGACTAAATACTCCTGGAGTCAAAAAAAATCTGATATGTTATTTATGGTATTCAGGTTTAACCACCTCAATACCGGGCACTTTCCCCCCCCCCTTCCTGCCCAGGCCACATTTCAGCTTTCAGCGCTGCCGGATTTAAATGACAATTGCGCGGTCATACTACACTGTACCCAAACTAATTTTTTTATCATTTTGTTCCAACAAACAGAGCTTTCTTTTGGTGGTATTTGATCACCTCTGCGTTTTTTTTTTTTTTTTTTGGCAAAACAAATAAAAAAAGACCTAAAATTTAGAAGAGAAAAAAAGTTCTCTTTTGTTTCTGTTATACAAATTTGTAAATAAGTAAGTTTTCTCCTTCACTGATGGGCACTGATAAGGCAGCACCAATGAGGTGGCACTTGGTGGGCACTGAAAGGCTGCACTGATGGGTACTTATGGGCGTCACTGATGGCATTGTTAGACACCACTGATGGCACTAGAATGCATTCGGGATGGGCACTGATTGGCAGCTGCCTGATGGTTTAGGGTGGCATAACTGGTGGTCCAGGCGGCATCCTGGTGGCCCTGGATGGGTATTCGAGGGGGGCTGCGCTGATAATCAGCACACACTCCCCTGTCAGGAGAGCAGCCGATTGGCTCTCCTCTACTCGCGTCTGACAGACACGAGTGAGGAAAAGCCAATCAACGGCTCTTCATGTTTACATTGTGAACAGCCGTGATTGGACACGGCTGATCACGTGGTAAAGAGCCTCTGTCAGAGGCTCTTTTTTCCAGAGATTGGTGCAGACTGACACACCGTACCACCGATTGCCGTGCGATGCACACCCCCACGGGAGCGCGAGAGCGGTAGTTCTGGAGGGCCATCATATGATGTCCACCCAGAACGAGAGCCGCGCCTCCCAGCTGTCATTTGACAGCCGGCAGGTGGAACAACTGACATTTGTATGGCAACCGGCCCCTTAGAAGGTGGCCGATCTGGGAAACTCTTGTTAAAAGGGGGCTTTCAGATTCCGATAAGACACCCCTTGTACCCCCATAACCACGATTGTGGGGAAGAGGCCCTTGTTCTCACCAGCATGGGGAGAAGTTGCTTTTGCCCCCCCATTTTAAGGACATGTGACCCTCGGCTAAGGGTCTGGTATGGATAATGGGGGGCACACACTTTTTTAAAAATGTTGGCGTGGGGTCTGGTATAGGGGCCTGGTATGGATTGATGGTGGGGACCCTACGCTGTTTTTTTTTTCCTTGCATTTTTCATTGCCGGTGTCCTATCATATACAGTCCCCCATCGGATAGTGTCCGCTGTGTACTGTGTATGCTCAGTACACAGCACACACAGATTCCGAAAATACCCGAAGATGAACGGCGCCTGCGCCATGAGTCCGATTCTAGCCCCACCAACCAAGTGGACATAGAGTTGGAATAAAAAGAGCCGAGCGCAGCGAGGCCGAGCCCGAAGCGTGGCGAGCGAAGCGAACCCGCGAGGGGCCCTCAAATTCTGCCAGCCCTATGTCCGCTTGGATGGTGGGGCTACCACCTCCACTCATGGCGCAGGCGCCGTTCATCTTCAGAGATTTTCCGAAGCTTCTTCTGCTCTGTACCTCGCAAGCGCTGCGCATGCACAGTACGGGGCGGACAGTATATGCCAGAACACAGGCCTTCTTTTGTTCACATTTCAGCTCTCAGTGAGGAAACCCGCTGACAGCTAAGTCATCGTTTGTTAAGGACGTGGCGGCCGACTTCCCAGCCTGCTCCTTAACCACCAGCAATTCTTCACACAGAATTCAAAATCTGCTGATCGTATTCTGACCGATCTGAATTCAAATTTTGCGAAAAATGTAGAATTTGTTCAAAAATTTTATATTCAAAACAAAATTAAAACAAAATTTGTTACCATTTCATTTTGGAGATTTGGACCGAAATGACTTGCACATGACTAGCAGGTAATTAAGTTTCGGGGGGGGGGGGGAGGCTCTGTATACCATCTGTACACCTGGGGGCGCTCTGTATACCATCTGTACACCTGGGGGCGCTGTACAGAGCGCCCCCAGGTGGCCATATGATTGCATTTTACAGAAATTTACAGCGGCTGCAGATTGGAAAGGAAAGGTCATTTTTAATAACATTCAGTTACAAAATGACTTGTGTAGCGATTGTATGTCTTATATTAATTTTTTTATTTCTCCCCCCCTCCCCCCTCCATGAAAGTGGAGTTACCCTTTAATGTTCCTCTACAACAAAAAAAACTTTAGCTGCCATCAAATGTATTCTTTTTAAGTTTAGTTCCGCTTTAATGACACAGCCCTGGATTAAAGATTCCATTTGCTATATTTGTTGAACACTCGGCTACAAATGATCAGGTTGGGTGGCAGCTGTGTGACCCGAGAATCCCGAATCGTGTCTTCCAATCCCCCAGCATGTCAGCGAGTGCCGCGCTCCCCTCCCCCCCATCCTGTGACTCACTCATCCATATCCCTGCCAAGTCAAGGCCAAGTCAAGCAAGCCCTCTAGTCTGTAATCTCTCCTCTAACCCAGAAACGCAATGCGGCTCGCTCGGCGCGGCTCAATTATGCAATTAATTTGCCCATTTTTCCGGATGAGATGTAAAAAATGAAAGCGCTTTTTCGCTTACGCGGGTTAAATGCCGCCTTTTCCCTGTCACGGGCGCTCTTTTACACGCACTCCCTTCACGGGGTCCTCCTACTAATGAAACCCAAGCAGACAGGTGGACGTCAGCTACTCGTTTAAAGGGGAACTCCAGACAAAAAAAAAAAGCCTTTTAATTAGCCAGGCTGAGAACACTGGTTGAGATTTTAGCTCACTACAGGAAATCAGGAGCTTCAAGTGGTTATAAACCTCTGAAAAATGAACAAAGCAAATCCTTCTATAGTGCGCATGTGCCTCAATCCAAAGTGCGATTTCTGTTCCCTCTTTCATGCCTCTGTTATCACTCACTTCTGGCAGATCCATGCCGACACCAAGCAATCCAGGAAGACGACGCCACCCCCCCCCCCCCTTCAGCAAACAGCAGGTGATGGACAGCCTCAGCTGTGCACGTTTCCCTATGAGACGGTGTAGAGGAGTGCATGTCCTTTCCCTCCACTCAGGTCTCAAATTACACTCCGCTCCCTTCTCTATGCCAGCGTTTTTCAACCTTTTTTTTTTTTTCAGTCAAGGCAACCTTTAGAATTGTGCACAATTCTGGGGCACACCAGTTTGGCGTGTGCGCTTTTTTGCATGTTCCCGCACGTCGCATTTCTTAATGGCCAGCTCCATGCACACGAGACACGCAAAAAGGGTGCTGCCGTGATTTTTTTTTTAATTGTGCAGCACCAAAATGCATGGTGCCGTGGTACCATGCTTGTTGGCTGTCGCAAATGTACATGCATTTGCTAGATGTGTGGGGGTGGCACACATTAGGAATTGATGGCACCCAAGTGCAAACCCCCCCCCCCCAACACAAAATCCACACTCCCTTCAAAATCCACCCCACCCCCAAATCCCCCTTTCGACCGCCAATCCACTGCTCCCAGCACAAAATCGCCCCCCCCCCATGGCACAAAATCAACCCCCCTCAAATTCTGCCCCTTAGCACAAAACCAACCCCCCAGCACTAAATTGCCCCCCTCCCAAATTCCCCCTCGTAGCACTAGATCAACCCCCCTCCCAAATTCCCCCTCCTAGCACTAGATCAACCCCCCTCCCAAATTCCCCCTCCTGACACAAAATCAACCCCCCCAGCACTAAAATCGCCCCCCTCCCAAATTCCCCCTCCTAGCACTATATCAACCCCCCTCCCAAATTCCCCCTCCTGACACAAAACCAACCCCCCAGCACTAAATTGCCCTCCTCCTAAATCCCCCCTCCTAGCACTAGATCAACCCCCACTCCCAAATTCCCCCTCCTGACACAAAATACACCCCCTCCCAAATCACCCCTCCTGGCACAAAATCAACCACCCTCCCAAATTCCCTCTCCTAGCACAAAACTGCCCCCCTCCCGAATTCCCTCTCCTAGCACAAAACGGCCCCCCTCCCAAATTCCCTCTCCTAGCACAAAATTGCCCCTTTTCCAAATGCCCTCTCCTAGCACAAAATTGCCCCCTCCCAAATTCCCTCTCCTAGCACAAAATTGCCCCCCTTCCAAATGCCCTCTCCTAGCACAAAATGCCCCCCCCCCCCCCCAAAACTCCTATTCTGGCACAAAGTGCTAGAAATCATTGGGCTGCGACTTGTCCTGCAACTTTGTGTCTCAATAATAGGAAAGATTTTTAAGCCCTTTTTTTCCCAGAATGATTTTTGCATTATATTGTTTCAAAATGAGAAATTGTATCATTTAGAGGTTGGATGAAAGATTTCGTACAACGTAACACTTCCGGTAGTTGAGTAGTCGATTTCTATAGAGGTCTGCACTCCGACAACTGAGGCGGGGCGGAAGGACAGGGTTCCAATTAAAGGACAGATGGCGCCTCCGATAGCGCCGCGTTCTTTGCAGCGTACGCCGATTGTCTTGTTTTGTTACCTCTGACAGGGTCTCTTTGATATTTTTGCTCTCGGAAGAGGCCATTACCCCGGCGCTGGTTACATAATTGTCCTCAGTTTTATCTCCGGAGACTCCTCAGCCTCTGAAGTATTTACTGTGTTAGGAGCGATGCATCTGCCAATTTACAGACCGTTCCCAGCAGCTGCTACACCAGGATTTATTTCACAGCCGTTCTCCAATCTTCTCTACCCGGAGAATTTTCCAAACATTTTATAATCGCCGCTAAAGCCATGCTGGAGATTGGTGCCGAAATCGCTTCCAATGGGTGGGAGCCCGCAATGTGTCATTGCTGAAAAATATATCTCTGGAGTTGCAAAGTTCTTTTATCTGCACCGTATTCTCTGTGCGTTCCTCATATTCTCATTTATTTATAAAAAGAACACCAAAAAAAAGAGGGCGCACCAGCCTTGTGTATTACCGTAAAACCATTTTATTCAGGATAAAAAGTAAAAAAAAAAGTCAGGTGCATCAATGATCTAACAAACACAATAAGGTATGCATACACATGAAGCAAGGCTTACGCGTTTCAAGGGCAGAACCCTCTTCATCAGAGCTCTGATGGAGAGGGTTCTTTTGGTACCCATATGCATGAAGGCTTACGCGTTTCAATGGCAGAACCCTCTTCGTCAAAGCGCTGATGGAGAGGGTTCTTTTGGTACCCATATGCATGAAGGCTTACGCGTTTCAATGGCAGAACCCTCTTCGTCAGAGCGCTGATGGAGAGGGTTCTTTTGGTACCCATATGCATGAAGGCTTACGCGTTTCAATGGCAGAACCCTCTTCATCAGAGCTCTGATGGAGAGGGTTCTTTTGGTACCCATATGCATGAATTAAGGCTTACGTGTTTCAAGGGCAGAACCCTCTTTAAAGCTCTGATGAAGAAGATACAAATGAGCACGGAGCAAGGCTTTACATGCTTAAAAAAGGCAGAAACCCTCTTCATCAGAGCTTTGATAAAGCTTTGATTCCCATGGTTCCCATACGCATGGAGTAAGGCTTACGCATTTTAAGGTCAGACTGCTCTTCGTGAGAGCTCTGATGGTTACCATGGCACCCACACGCATGGAGCAAAGCTTACGTGTTTCAAAGGCATAACCGCATTGACCATGACCATTACCATGAGAAAGCTCTTCATCAAAGCTCTGTTGAAGAGGGTTTCTGCCCTTGAAACATGTAAGCTTTCCTCAATGTGTATGGGTACTATGGGAACCATCAGATGCATGGAGCCAGGCTTATGCGTTTCTTCCCTTGAAAAGTGTAAGCCTTGCTCCATGCATATGGGTACCATGAGAACGCTCTTCATCGGAGCTTTGATGAGGAGCATTCCCATGGTACTCATATGCATGGAGTAAGGTTTACGCATTTCAAGGGCAGAACCCTCTTCATCAGAGCTCACGTGAAGATGGTTCTCATGGTAACAATATGCATGGAGTAAGGCTTATGCGTTTCAAGAGCAGAACTGCATAACCCTTGCGTCATGCATAAGGGTACCATCGGAACCCTGTTCATCAGAACTCTGATGAAGAGGATTTCCAATGGTACCCATATGCATGGAATAAAGCTTACACTTTTCAAGAGAAAAAACGCATAAGCCTGGCTCCATGCATCTGATGATTCCCATGGTACCCATACACATTGAGCAAAGCTTACGTGTTTCAGGGGCAGAAACCCTCTTCAACAGAGCTTTGATGAAGAGCGTTCTCATGGTACCCATACGCATGGAGCAAGGTTTACCCGTTTCAAGGGCAGAACCCTCTTCATCAGAGTTCTGATGAAGAGGGTATTGCCCTTGAAAAAGGTAAGCCATGCTCCATGTTTACGGTTACTAACTGTACCATATTAGATTGTGTTAGTCTCTGGAGCTACCTTTTTTCATCCACACCGTATTCTTTGTGCGTTCTTTATATTCACATTTATTTATAAAAAGAGCACATAGGCGGTGCGCCAGCCTTGGCAATTACCAATAACAAATTATTCAAGATAAAATGTGAAAATACTGTAAACTCACAAATTTAAGTATAGTCAGGCACATCGATGATCCAATAAACACAGCCAAATACAGTGTACAGGTGGTACCCGTACACATGGAGTATGGTTTATGCGTTTCAAAGACAGAACCCTCTTCATTGGGAGGTCTGATGAAGAGGGCTCCCATACACATGGTGCAAGGCTTACACGTTTCAAGGAAGAACCCTCTTCCTCAGAGCTCTGATGAAGAGGGCTCCAATACACATGGTGCAAGGCTTACACATTTCAAGGAAGAACCCTCTTCCCCAGAGCTCTGACGAGGGTTACCATACACATGGTGCAAGGCTTACACATTTAAAGGAAGAACCCTCTTCCCCAGAGCTCTGACGAGGGTTACCATACACATGGTGCAATGCTTACACATTTCAAGGAAGAACCCTCTTCCCCAGAGCTCTGATGAAGAGGGCTCCCATACACATGGTGCAAGGCTTACACGTTTCAAGGAAGAACCCTCTTCCTCAGAGCTCCGATGGGGGTTCCCATACACATGGTGCAAGGCTTACACGTTTCAAGGAAGAACCCTCTTCCCCAGAGCTCTTATGAGGGCTCCCATACACATGGTGCAAGGCTTACACATTTCAAGGAAGAACCCTCTTCCCCAGAGCTCTGACGAGGGTTACCATACACATGGTGCAATGCTTACACATTTCAAGGAAGAACCCTCTTCCCCAGAGCTCTGATGAAGAGGGCTCCCATACACATGGTGCAAGGCTTACACGTTTCAAGGAAGAACCCTCTTCCTCAGAGCTCCGATGGGGGTTCCCATACACATGGTACAAGGCTTACACGTTTCAAGGAAGAACCCTCTTCCCCAGAGCTCTGACGAGGGCTCCCATACACATGGTGCAAGGCTTACACATTTCAAGGAAGAACCCTCTTCCCCAGAGCTCTTATGAGGGCTCCCATACACATGGTGCAAGGCTTACACGTTTCAAGGAAGAACCCTCTTCCCCAGAGCTCTGACGAGGGTTACCATACACATGGCGCAAGGCTTACACGTTTCAAGGAAGAACCCTCTTCCTCAGAGCTCCGATGGGGGTTCCCATACACATGGTGCAAGGCTTACACATTTCAAGGAAGAACCCTCTTCCCCAGAGCTCTGATGAGGGTTCCATGCACATGGTGCAAGGCTTACGCGTTTCAAGGAAGAACCCTCTTCCTCAGAGCTCTGATGATGAGGGTTCCCACAATACCCGTTTTCATGATGCAAAATGTAAGCGTTTCAAGGCAGAATCCTTGAATAATTGGTTTTATAGTAATGCACAAGGCCCTCTTTTTGTGTTCTTTTTATAGTCACTTGAAGGATCCCCCGTATCTGGAGAGGGCAGCAAAGCCTCATCACCAGACTTTCTATGGAGCAACGGATCTGGAGATCACATCGGAGGATTTCCTATTTCTGCTATAGACTATATCACGTATGAAGGACCAGTGGGTCCATTGCTCTTTAGCGCTGATGGTTTTTACTTTGTTTATTTCTCATTTATTTATAATCGGAGCGCCTTCCTTTCAATGTGTCCTTCCTTCCATGTTCCCTTTACTGGCCTTAACGGAGGTCGCGGGTGACAGGAACACAAATGAGCCACCATGGCGGGAATCTCCATTGAGAAGAACATTGCTTGAACTAGATTGACTTGTGACTTTTGTTTTAACCAGACAAACGAATGTAACAATATAAAACATACATTTCCCAGCCTCCGCCCTACTAGTCAAAGACTACTAAACCCGGAATAAAGACAGAGGTCTCAGCCGCACACATTTGCAAATGTTGGGCTCTGCTCACACCTACATACGTACATTTTCGGGCTTCATTTTTAGGACATCTCATTCATTTGAAGGGGCTTCTCTATGTGTGAAAAACACACAAAAATAGAACATGACCATTTATTTTTTTATCACACCAAAACACAAATTCATGTGACTCTTAGAAGGTGCCCTCCTAATCCAAACATTGGAACATTTGGGGATCTGTTTAGGGCTGCTTTACACCAGATGCAGTCCAGTGCCAGGGGCAGACTGACCATTGGGCCACTCGGGCACTGGCCTAGGGCCCCATGCCACTAGGGGGCCCCATCAGGGTTACTAGCCTCAGTAAAACCAGGGACAGTATGTAAAAATCTGTGTTTTTTTAACCACTTGGGATCCGCGCTATTGCAAAATGACGGCAATAGCGCGGACCCACATTTTCGGGACTACGTCTATTGACGTAGTCCCGGTTACGAGCGGCCTGCGCGCCCCCTGAGGGGCGCGCGCGGCGCGCTCTGTGATCGGCGAGTCCGTGAGACTCGCCTGATCACCGATCCGTGTAAGGGGTCGATCCCGACCCCTTATCACGTGATCAGCTGTCAGCCAATGACAGCTGATCATGTGATAAAACGGAGCCGGTAATCGGCTAGTATTCCTCCTCGCGCTGACAGCGCGAGGAGAAAAAAAAAAAGCCGATCGCCGGCGGCCGTGTTCGGGACATCAGTCCCGAACACGGCCAGCAATTTAAAAGGACACCTGCCCCCTGCCAGTGCCCACCTGCCACCCGCAGTGCCATCCTGAAATAAAGTAAGTGCCCCCCTGTCAGTGCCACCCAGCAGTGCCCATAGTGCCCACAGTGCCACCCAGCAGTGCCCACAGTGCCACCCAGCAGTGCCCACAGTGCCACCCACAGTGCCACCCAGCAGTGCCACCCACAGTGCCACCCAAAATCTGCCTCAGGTGCTGCACCCCAGTGCCGCCCATCAGTGCCCAGCAGTGCCGCCCATCAGTGCCCAGCAGTGCCGCCCATCAGTGCCCAGCAGTGCCACCTATCAGAGCCACCTATCAGTGCCACCTATCAGTGCCCATCAGTCCCATCTATCTGTGGTACCTATCAGTGCCCATCCGTGCCACCCATCCGTGCCACTTATCCGTGCCACCCATCCGTGCCATCTTATCTGTGCCCATCTTTGCCCATCAGTGCCGCCTTATCTGTGCCCATCGGTGCCGCCTTATCTGTGCCTATTAGTGCCGCCTTAACTATGCCTATCAGTGCCCACCAGTGCAGCCTATCAGTGCCCACCAATGCAGCCCATCAGTGCCCACCAATGCAGCCCATCAGTGCCCACCAATGCAGCCTATCAGTGCCGCCTAATCAGCGCACTTCAATGAAGGAGAAAAATGACCCGTTTGCAAAATTTTATAACAAACTATTAAAACATGATTTTTTTTTTTTGCATCTTTTTTTGTTTGTTTAGCAAAAAATAAAACTCCGAGCTGTAACTAAATACCACCAAAAGAAAGCTCTATTTGTGGGAAAAAAATGATAAAAATTTCATTTGGGTACAGTGTTGTATGACCGCGCAATTGTCACTCAAAGTGCATCAGCGCTGAAAGCTGAAAATTGGTCTGGGACTGAGGGGGGTTTAAGTGCCCAGTAAGCAAGTGGTTAAATCTGTCTCTGAAATGTCCCTTACCGACATCATTTTGGTCTAAAAATCCTGAGATTATAGCTGCCCCGCCTCTCCAGTACTTTCTCAGCCAATAGAAACATGTATGTGTAACCTGTGTGATTGTATACACTGTGTGTGTGTGTGTGTGTGTGTGTGTGTGTGTGTGTGTGTGTGTGTGTGTGTGTGTGTGTGTGTGTGGCCCCATAATCTCCGATTGCCTGGGGGCCCCATGAGTTCTCAGTCCGCCCCTGTCCATTTTTTTTTTATTCTGCATCGGAAATGCATGGACAGTGTTTAACATGTTCCAACGGCCCCAATTCATACCAATGTAGTGTTTTCTAATGCAGTCAACAAAAAGTAGAACATTCTGCATTTTTTCTGTATGGAGTGCATCTGGAGTGTGGTGAAATGCATCAAAAAACACACCAGAATATCAAATATGCACCATCGTGCATATGTCCTTAAAAGCAGAACCTTACCCATAACAGTTTGAGAATTATTGTTCTTTAACAAAAACCCGTACATTCCACATTAATAATTATGCTACTAAAATGAGTTTGTGTTGTAATTTGCCTCCACCATTGCTTGTGTTTCTTCTTGCTGGAGGCTGCCATTTTGTTGAAGCCCAGAGCAGTCACTTCCTTATTGAAAACTTTCCCTTCTCCTTGGCCTCAAAAACGATATTTCACTTTCTTCAATTAAAATATCTACATTTCCAGCCTTGATTGTATGTCTTTGCTTAGCTAGATAGGAAGGCTGACAGAAGCTTTGCAGTGCTGAAGTTCACAGGCTGCCAATGAGGGGGAAAGGAGAGAATATCGGGGACATACAGTGCATCCGTGAAGTATTCACATCGCTTCACTTTTTCCACATTTTACGTTACAACCTTATTCCAAAATGGATTAAATTCATGATTTTTCTCAAAATTTTACAATCCCCCATAATGACAACGTGAAAGAAGTTTGAAATCTTTGCAAATGTATTAAAAAAACAAAAACAAAAAAAATCCCATGTACAGAAGTATCACAGGCTCCTCCCATGTACAGAAGTATCACAGGCTCCTCCCATGTACAGAAGTATCACAGGCTCCTCCCATGTACAGAAGTATCACAGGCTCCTCCCATGTACAGAAGTATCACAGGCTCCTCCCATGTACAGAAGTATCACAGGCTCCTCCCATGTACCGAAGTATCACAGGCCCCTCCCATGTACCGAAGTATCACAGGCTCCTCCCATGTACACAAGTATCACAGGCTCCTCCCATGTACACAAGTATCACAGGCTCCTCCCATGTACACAAGTATCACAGGCTCCTCCCATGTACACACGTATCACAGGCTCCTCCCATGTACACAAGTATCACAGGCTCCTCCCATGTACACAAGTATCACAGGCTCCTCCCATGTACACAAGTATCACAGGCTCCTCCCATGTACACAAGTATCACAGGCTCCTCCCATGTACACAAGTATCACAGGCTCCTCCCAGGTACACAAGTATCACAGGCTCCTCCCATGTACACAAGTATCACAGGCTCCCCCCATGTACACAAGTATCACAGGCTCCTCCCATGTACACAAGTATCACAGGCTCCTCCCATGCACATAAGTATCACAGGCTCCTCCCATGTACATAAGTATCACAGGCTGCTCCCATGTACACAAGTATCACAGACTCCTCCCACATACATAAGTATCACAGGCTCCTCCCACGTACACAAGTATCACAGACTCCTCCCACATACATAAGTATCACAGGCTCCTCCCACGTACACAAGTATCACAGGCTCCTCCCATGTACATAAGTATCACAGGCTCCTCCCGTGTACATAAGTATCACAGGCTCCTCCCAGGTACATAAGTATCACAGGCTCCTCCCATGTACATAAGTATCACAGGCTCCTCCCAGGTACATAAGTATCACAGTCTTTGCTCAATACTTTGGTGAAGCTCCTTTGTAGTGATGGCCGAACGGTTCGCCCGGCGGTCGTTTCGCGGCGAATTTCGGTCGTTCGCGGTCCGCTCGCCTTTTCCCGTCGTTCGCCCCGGCGGACTTACGTGTTTAATGTGTAAAAGAACTTTGACCTATGATGACACGTCTATCATGGGGTACAGGACAGCCAATTGAGACATTACAGCACATGGACACTTGGACATTCCCCCTAACCTATAAATACACCCGATCCGGTGGCCATTTTACATTCTTTCTTCTGTCACTATAGGGAAAGGTTGCTGTGTGGAGTAGGGACAGATAAACCACTAGCTATTTGGTACACAAAAGTTCTTTTCAGGACTGGTATAGGTGTTAGGTGTATATAGGTTTGCTGTGCTACTGATTCTTGCAGCAGCCTGAGTGTCTTTTGTCAGTTTAGAGAAAGGGAAAGGACGGTGTGTGCTACAGGGACAGCCAGATTAGTCTTTCATCATCATCATCATCATCATTAGCTGTTACTATCAGGTCCACAAAATAGCTGTTCCAGTAACCACTAATCGTTCCAGTGTACTCTTTTTTGCCACTTTGTATAGGGACAGGAAGGAAGCAGTGTTGTCAGGCAGTGAGGGTCAGTTTAAAGACTTGCTGTTACTATTAGTTCCACAAAGGTTCTTTTCAGGACTGGTATCAGTGGTACGGTAATAGGCTTGTACACGTATAATATTCTTTCTTCCAAATATAGAAAGAATATTATACTTGACTGCTGCCCTTCTGCTGCAGTCTGCTAATCATTCACAACTCACTTGTTCCACAAAGCTCTTTATCAGGACTGGTAACTTGGCCTGTGTAGGGTGCTACAGTACATAGGGTTGAGTGAGGTACAGTCTGCTGTTCTGTAAGGACCGCTATCGGTCCACAATAGATAGGGTTGAGGTGCACCACTGCTGACCGCTGCCCTATACTGCAGCAGTCCTTCATTGGTATAGGGACTGAAGTACAGTCTGCTAATCACTAACACACAACCTTCTTGGTCCACAAAAGTTCTTATAAGGACTGGTAACTTGGTCTAGGGTGCTACAGTACATATGGTTGAGTGCGGTACAGTCTGCTGTTCTGTAAGGACCGCTATCGGTCCACAATACATAGGGTTGAGGTGCACCACTGCTGACCGCTGCCCTATACTGCAGCAGTCCTTCATTGGTATAGGGACTGACGTACAGTCTGCTAATCACTAACACACAACCTGCTTGGTCCACAAAAGTGTATATATGCCCCTACCCTCCTCTTTGAAGAGGTTGAGCGGTGTCATATTTCTACTGGGGCTGCTTATGAGGGGATCACACCATCCCTGTGCTGTGCTGACTTCCTCCTGGGGGTTCTTATTATGAGGGGATCACACCATCCCTGTGCTGTGCTGAGTTTCTCCTGGGCCTGCTTACTGAGGGGATCACACCATCCCTGTGCTGTGCTGACTTTCTCCTGGGGGTTCTTATTATGAGGGGATCACACCATCCCTGTGCTGTGCTGAGTTTCTCCTGGGTCTGCTTACTATGAGGGGATCACACCATCCCTGTGCTGTGCTGACTTCCTCCTGGGGGTTCTTCTTATGAGGGGATCACACCATCCCTGTGCTGTGCTGAGTTTCTCCTGGGCCTGCTTACTATGAGGGGATCACACCATCCCTGTGCTGTGCCGACTTCCTCCTGGGGGTTCTTCTTATGAGGGGATCACACCATCCCTGTGCTGTGCTGAGTTTCTCCTGGGCCTGCTTACTATGAGGGGATCACACCATCCCTGTGCTGTGCTGACTTCCTCCTGGGGGTTCTTCTTATGAGGGGATCACACCATCCCTGTGCTGTGCTGAGTTTCTCCTGGGCCTGCTTACTATGAGGGGATCACACCATCCCTGTGCTGACTTCCTCCTGGGGGTTCTTCTTATGAGGGGATCACACCATCCCTGTGCTGTGCTGAGTTTCTCCTGGGCCTGCTTACTATGAGGGGATCACACCATCCCTGTGCTGTGCTGACTTCCTCCTGGGGGTTCTTCTTATGAGGGGATCACACCATCCCTGTGCTGTGCTGAGTTTCTCCTGGGCCTGCTTACTATGAGGGGATCACACCATCCCTGTGCTGTGCTGACTTTCTCCTGGGGGTTCTTATTATGAGGGGATCACACCATCCCTGTGCTGTGCTGAGTTTCTCCTGGGCCTGCTTACTATGAGGGGATCACACCATCCCTGTGCTGTGCTGACTTCCTCCTGGGGGTTCTTATTATGAGGGGATCACACCATCCCTGTGCTGTGCTGAGTTTCTCCTGGGCCTGCTTACTATGAGGGGATCACACCATCCCTGTGCTGTGCTGACTTCCTCCTGGGGGTTTTTCTTATGAGGGGATCACACCATCCCTGTGCTGTGCTGAGTTTCTCCTGGGCCTGCTTACTATGAGGGGATCACACCATCCCTGTGCTGTGCTGACTTCCTCCTGGGGGTTCTTCTTATGAGGGGATCACACCATCCCTGTGCTGTGCTGAGTTTCTCCTGGGCCTGCTTACTATGAGGGGATCACACCATCCCTGTGCTGTGCTGACTTCCTCCTGGGGGTTCTTATTATGAGGGGATCACACCATCCCTGTGCTGTGCTGACTTACTCCTGGGGCTGCTTACGGTGCTGCTGTCAGTGCTGTATATCACGGTGCTGGTGTGAGTGCTTAATGTCACGGTGCTGCTGTCAGTGCTGTATATCACTGTGCTGATGTCAGTGCTGTTTGTCACGCTTCTGATGTCAGTGCCCTCTATCACGGTGCTGCTGTCAGTGCTGTATATCACGCTTCTGATGTCAGTGCTGTATATCACGGTGTTGCTGTCAATGCTGTATGTCACGGTGTTGCTGTCAATGCTGTATGTCACGGTGCTGGTGTTAATGCTTTATGTCACGCTTCTGATGTCAGTGCTGTATATCACTGTGCTGATGTCAGTGCTTAATGTCACGCTTCTGATGTTAGTGCTGTATATCACGGTGTTGCTGTCAATGCTGTATGTCACAGTGCTGGTGTTAATGCTTTATGTCACGCTTCTGATGTCAGTGCTGTCGACGTCACCCCAGACGTGTTCGTTTCTGTGGACCAGGAAGGACGGGTTGGTCTCTGCGTTGGCGTGTATCCGGCCGGTGCACGTCTTTGTTTTGAACCTGTTTTCAAAGTCTTTTATGTAAGTGTTTACGTTCGCTTTTAAGAATTAAAGTCATTTGGTTTTACACTATCTGGAGCCTATGTTTTTCCCTTATGTGACACCACGTCGAGTTGGGAGTGAGTAACAGCCATAACCCCATCGCGTGGAAGATTCGTGACCATCTGAGGAGGAGGCGCTATCCGGATACCCTTTGACTGCTGCTGCTTGTGTTGACCCTCTGTAACGGGGGGTCGCTTGGATTTGGTAAGGAGCTGATTCATTTATTTCGGTGATGGGATAAGCACACCACATCTTTGGAGAAGATTTTCAATTTGTGTATTTGCAATCCAGCCGTTTGGAACTTTTCTTCACTGCCGTACCTCATTTGAAGTTTTGTTTCACTGGTGTTCATTCACTATATGGACATTTATTTTTATTTTTTCATTTTTTTGATATATGACTGTATGGACATTACATAGAGTGTCTCTGAACACAGATTTATTATTTTCTCGATAGGCCATTTATGCTTAATAGCGAATATATATTTTTTTCATATTCTTACCTTTATGGTTTAGGGGTTTATACACAGAGTCTGATACACATATATTGTGTTTGGGGAATTCACATTATTGATACGCATTTACTTTTTTGTTTTTTGAATTTAATTGCACTTATCCGTATATGGTTTATACCACATTTTGGAGGTGGTCCTTTGAGACACTAGATACTAAGACCCACAGTGTGGGTCTGGTACTTTCATATACCCTAATCATATTGGGTATTTTGTGGCTAGCGCAGTTCTTCTTCTTTCTATTTTTGTATATCACAGTGTTGCTGTCAATGCTGTATGTCACGGTGCTGGTGTTAATGCTTTATGTCACGCTTCTGATGTCAGTGCCCTCTATAACGGTGCTGCTGTCAGTGCTGTATATCACGGTGCTGATGTCAGTGCTTAATGTCAAGCTTCTGATGTCAGTGCTGTATATCACTGTGCTGATGTCAGTGCTTAATGTCACACTTCTGATGTCAGTACTCTCTATCACGGTGCGGCTGTCAGTGCTGTATATCACGGTGCTGATGTCAGTGCTTAATGTCACGCTTCTGATGTCAGTGCTGTATATCACGGTGTTGCTGTCAATGCTGTATGTCACGGTGCGGGTGTTAATGCTGTATGTCACGCTGCTGATGTCAGTGCCCTCTATCACGGTGCTGCTGTCAGTGCTGTATATCACGGTGCTGATGTCAGTGCTTAATGTCAAGCTTCTGATGTCAGTGCTGTATATCACTGTGCTGATGTCAGTGCTTAATGTCACGCTTCTGATGTCAGTACTCTCTATCACGGTGCTGCTGTCAGTGCTGTATATCACGGTGCTGATGTCAGTGCTTAATGTCACGCTTCTGATGTCAGTGCTGTATATCACGGTGTTGCTGTCAATGCTGTATGTCACGGTGCGGGTGTTAATGCTGTATGTCACGCTGCTGATGTCAGTGCCCTCTATCACGGTGCTGTTGTCAGATGCCTCTATCACGGTGCATGTGTCATTGCTGTATGTGACGTTGCTGGTGATCATCTCCTGCACCCTCTTCTTTGCCTACCCTGGTCCCTGACCTTCCCTCTCCTCCATTGCCTTCATGCGCTCCACAGTCCTGAATTGTCAGAACAATTTTCCAAATAAAAAAAGAATGCTTGTAGTTATCGATCCCATTGTGATGTCATTGGCCAGGTGGTGGGACTATGCATTTCCTGCTAATAATTACCTAGTGGCTGCAAATTCGCCCTAAAGGTTTGAAACATTCGCCTCCCATTGAAGTCAATGGGGCCCGCGGCGAACGTTCGGTTTCGCGAACGGTCGGCCTCGTTCGCGGTCCGCGTTCGCGAAACGTCCCGTCGCATGTTCGGGACATCACTACTCCTTTGACACCAATTACAGCCTCCAGTCTTGTTGAGTATGATGCTACAAGCTCGGCACACCTATTTTTGGGCAGTTTCTCCCATTCTTCTTTGCAGGACCTCTTAAACACCATCAGGTTGGATGGGGATCGCCGGTCTGCAGCCATTTTCAGAACTGTCCAGATCAAACCGTGTTAAAGTCTGGTCTCTGGCTGGGCCACTCAAGGACATTCAGAAAGTTGTCCCGTAGCCACTCCTTTGTTATCTTGGCTGTGTGCTTTGGGGCATTGTCCTGTTGGAAAATGAACCTTCACCCCAGTCTGGGGTCCAGAGCTCTCTGGAGCAGGTTTTCATCAAGGATGTTTCTGTACATTGCTGCATTCATCCTTTCCTGCATCCTGACTAGTCTCTCTGTTCCTGCCACTGAAAAACATGCCCACAGCATGATGCTGCCACCACCATGCTTCACTGTAGGGATGGTCTTGGCCAGGTGATGAGCGGTGCCTGGTTTTGCTCCAGACATGGCGCTTGCCATTCAGGCCAAAGAGTTAAATTTTTGTTTTATCAGACCAGAGAATTTTGTTTCTCGTGGTCTGAGAGTCCTTCAGGTGTCTTTTGGAAAACTCCAGGTGGGCTGTCATGTGCCTTTTACTGAGGAGTGGCTTCCGTCTGACGGCTCTACCATACAGGCCTGATGGGTGGAGCGCTGCAGTGATGTTTGTTCTTCTGGAAGGTTCTCCTCTCTCCACAGAGAAACATTGGAGCTCTGTCAGAGTGACCATCGGGTTCTTGGTCACCTCCCTGACTAAGATCCTTCTCCCCTGATCGCTCAGTTTGGCCGGGCAGCCAACTCTAGGAAGAGTCCTGGTGGTTCCAAACTTCTTCCATTTATGGATGATGGAGGCCACTGTGCTCATTGGGAACTTCAAACACTGCAGAAAGTTTATGTACCCTTCCCCCGATCTGTGCCTCCATACAATCCTGTCTCGGAGGTCTACAGACAATTCCTTGGACTTCATGGCTTGGTTTGTGCTCTGACATAGCCACGTGTGTGCCTTTCCAAATCATGTCCATTCAACTGAATTTACTACAGGTGGACGCCAATCAAGTTGTGGAAACATCTTGAGGAAGATCAGTGGAAACAGGATGGACCTGAGCTCAATTTTGAGTGTCATGAGAATGGCTGTGAATACTTACCTAATTTATCGGCGTATATAACACGCACTTTTTACCCCTAAAATCAGGGGGAAATCGGGGGTGCGTGTTATATGCCAATTCCCCGCTGTTTCTAACCCTTTCTGCCGTTCTCTTTGGCTTCCAGGTATTTTAGCCCGCACTCGGCCGTTCTCGGCTATTTTCGGCCATTCGACGGCTTTGAAAGCCGCCGAGAATGGCCAAGTGTGGCCGAAAATAGCCGAGAGGGGGCAAAAATACCCAGGAAGCCACAGAGAACGGCTGAGAACTACCGAGCACCGCCGAGATACACAGGACATCCGCTCTGTATCTCGGCGGCGCCATTTTTAAATGGCAAAGACACTGACAAGGCTGCATTGATGGCCATTTAAATGTAAGTTTTTTTTCCTTAAACTTCCCTCCTAAAAGCTTTTTTCTTTTAAATTTCCTCCTAAACTTGGGGTGCGTGATATACGCCGATAAATACGGTATGTACATGGGATTTTTTTTACGTTTTTTTATTTTTAATAAATTTGCAAAGATTTCAAAACAAACTTCCTTCACGTTGTCATTATCAGGGATTGTTTGTAGAATTTTGAGGAAAATAATGAATTTAATCCATTTTGGAATAAGGCTGTAACATAACGAAATGTGGAAAAAGCGAAACCCTGTGAATACTTTCTGGATGCTCTGTAAGATAAGACATTATCCTTGTAAGTTTAACTCTTGTGTGCCTCCCTGACAGCAGAGTTTGGCCAGTCACCTCTCCTGCATTTCTTTTCCTACCCCCCCTTCTAATCCGTGTTCCCTCCACTCTGTCAGCATCATTCTTTTTGCCTTTTGCGTAAATTTTAAAGCCGTCAGCGGATTGGCCTTTAGTGGCTCTGATTTTAGGCGCAGTGCCAAGAATAGAGAGCAACTGAGCATGTGCAGAGCACTGGAAACACAGAAATTGTGGCGTGAACCGGCCCTAACAGATGGTGCCCATTTCCTCTCGGATAGTTATACAAACTCCTATAATACAGAACATTAAAAAGAACGTAATGAGGTCAGAATTCCATCTGCAGAGAATTACCTGAATTGGGGGAACTTCGGTGACTTTGTCCACGTTGGTCAGAGAAAGCGGCACGTACCACAAAGTCGCTCTGTTGGTTAATCTCTTCGCTCCTACAAGAGAAATCAAATCGCATGAATAGGAGTTCAATTCTCTCCCTATTCTCTCCCCCTCCCAAGCAGTGTAAGCCCTTGTACACGCGGTCGGAGAATCCGTCGGAATGTGTCCTATCGGACCGTGTTGTCGGATAATCCGACTGTGTGTGGTCTGCATCGGACTGATTCCGTCGGACCCAATTTTCCAACTTGTTGGAAATATTTTCCGACCAACTGGTTCCATTGGACATACTCCGATCATGTGTAGAGAATTTTGATCGGACCAAGTGCCACGCATGCTCAGATCAAATTCCTACATCAAAGCTATTGGCTACTAGCCTGAACGTAGTCCCATCGTAACGAAATTACGTCATCACGTTCTGAAAGATCGGATTTTTCGACAACTTAGGCCGCGTACACACGCGGGGACTGTTCGCACAACTTTGTTCGTCAAACAGTTTCAGCGGACAGTCCGCTCAAAATTAGCATGGACGGACTTGCCCACACACGACGAACGAACAGTCCGCTGAAACCGTGCGTGATGACGTGAACGGCACGTACGACGGGACTAGAAAACGACGTCCTATACACTGCAATGCAACCTTCGGCGTGTAAATTCTTTCTGAGCATGCGCGAGACTTAGTTTGACGAACAAGCCTACACGGGCGGACTGTCCGCTCAAACCAAGTTTCAGCGGACAGTTTTTCGGAATTTCCGAAAAACTTTGTTCGTCAGACTGTCCGCTGAAACTGTCCGCTGAAGCCCACACACGAGCGGACTGTCCGCTGAAACACTGTTCAGCGGACAAAGTTGAGCGAACAGTCCCCGCGTGTGTACGCGGCCTTAGTCCGACCGTGTGTATGCAACAGTTTCGGACAAGATCCGACGGACAAAATCCGACGGATTTGGTTGTCGAAATCTCCGACCGTGTGTACAAGGGGCTAAGGTCTCCTTCACATGGACAAATCGGCTGTGATGCGGAAAGTGCGTTGCGAAGAGCTGTGGTCGGGAGCCCAGGTGAATACGGACAGCCATGGCTGTAACATGCAATAACAGGCTGAAAGAAACCACAGATCTCCACTGGTGTTCAAAATGTTATTGCAAAGCCAGCAGTTACCTGGCATCAGAGGCGAATGATCGGCCCCGGACGCAAACTACTTGTTTGTACATCGGTCCCCAACTGCAGGTAATTGCTAGCTGTGCAATTACTTTCCAACACCAGCGAACAGCATGCGCATGCAACTGAACTGGGAACGGGGCGGTAATAGCTATGCATGGTTCATAAATGGCTAATTGGAGGATGCAAAACCTATTAGCAGGATGTCTCTTATTCCATCGCCTGCTAGTAAACCATAAAATAGCCTGGGCTCTACTTGGCCTGAAACCGTCCTTTTCATACAACCTAGCTCTCAATATCTATTCATAGTCCATAAATCCTGATATGATAAAACTCATATTCGAAACAAGTGTCTACCCAAATGTATAGGGGCCTGTTCACACCATAGAAATGCAGTCCAGGTACATACCGGATGCTTTTTTTCATGCACTTTTTTCTTTTACACGTTTTTGATACGTTTTTGGCAAGTTCTGGTGCATTTTTCCCCCTCTTTTTTCTTCACCTTAAAGTGGTTGTAAACCCTTACAAACCACTTTGACCTACAGGTAAGCCTAGATTAAGGCTTACCTGTAGGTCCAAGAAATATCTCCTAAACCTATATGGTTTAGGAGATATTTGCCCAAAAACAGGCACCGCACTGAGTGCGGCATTTCCAAGAATGGAGCTGTTGCGCGTGTCGACTCCCGTGCGCATGCGCGGGAGTGACGTCATCGCAGCTTCGCCGAATGACAGCGGCGGAGCTGCGAGACGCCACCAACAAGATGGATGCGGCGGACTACAGGGGACAGCGGCGACTTCGCTGGCTCCTGTGTCAGGTAAGTGACACATAATGGGCTACTATGCGATGCGATGCAATGTATAGTAGTCCATTATGCTTTGCCTTTGCAGGGAATGAAAGAGGAAGTAAACTCATCAGGGTTTACTTCCTCTTTAAAAGCGGTTGTATTGTCTGCTTGGTCATTTTTACCTGCAAGTAAGCCTATAATAAGGTCTACCTGTAGGTAAAATGAATATCTTCTAAACCTGTATGGTTTAGGAGAGATTCACCTTTCATGCAGCCGCTGACGTCAGCAGCGCATGCGCAGTGAAGGTCTGGCGGATGGTGCCAGAATGGAGGGCTCCCATGCGCCTCCAACCACTCTCAGCGCCGGAGGCGTGAACCCAGAAGAAATGCAGAGGGAGCATGTCGGCTCCATCAGCGGTGACCGGACAGCCCTGTGGAAGCTTTGTTCTAAGTTAAGTATTTCATAATGAGCTAGTATACGATGCATACTAGCTCATTATGCCTTTGCCTTATAGGATTTTTTTGGGCTTAGAACTGCTTTAAATAAGGAACGTGTGTTCCAGTGCGTTTTCGGTGTGTTTTTGATGCGTTTTAACACGATCCATTAGTTCCGTGCAGAAAAAATGTAGCATGTTCTACTTTTTTTTTCTGGAACTGGAACGCACTGGTGTGAACTATGCCATTGAAAACTCCATAACCTACTACTATACATGTGTTTTTAGATGCAGAAAAAAAAAACGCACTGGACCGTATGTGGTGTAACCTCGCCCTAAGAAAGTACCAGTTTAATGCCAGACCTGCCTATGTCATAACGTACAGCAGGTGTATTGGGTACATTATACCTTCTAATGAGAATTGGCATAAAATCAAAGTTTTATGTTTGATATCTATCAAATCTTGATTTTATTCTATTCACAAATATGTTGGTTCTTGTATTGGATAAAGACATCGTCATCTGGAAATATTGATAGTTTTAGAAAAGTGAAACATGAGGGAGGATCCACTGGAATATCATAAAGGCTTGAGCATTCCTACCTCGCCCCCCTCAGCTCTTTTGGTTTGGCAAGGATTGGCTCAATGACCCCCACTAGAGCGGGGAGTCAGCAACACGGTGATCAGTTTAAACTCTGTTACCTTCCTGTCTGGAGTGGCAGTAAGTGGCAGACAATTCTTAAAAGGTCAAATTTGTTAGAGTATACTGCGAATGGCGCGGGTTTCTGTTAACCACAATATGTATTTATATGTTGCGGCTTTGAAGTGAAGTGGTTTACCAGGGTTATGGCTGAAGATATCGGCCATAATCCCTGTATATTTTTAATTTTTTTTATAGCCGGCGGATGGTTTCTCACTGGAACACTTTCAGAAGCAGTGGGAGGGGGACATCCCGCAGGTGTCTCTCGAGCTTACCATTTCCACCGGCTTGCCCGATAAACGATCAGACACTGCGGCCGGCTCCTCCCACAGGCAATCAAAAAAGAGATCTTCTTTGATCACCTCTGTGGCCTTGGAGAAAGGGTGGAAGTATTTTTTTTTTCTTTAAAGCAGAAGATCAAACTATTTATTTTTTGATCTTTTTTTCTTAAAGATAAAAAGGAGATTTGAGGTCTTTTTGACTCCAGATCTCTCCATAAAGAGGACTGGATATTTGCATTACATAGTTGCATAGTTAGTAAGGTTGAATAAAGACACCAGTCCATCCAGTTCAACCTGAGCGAGTGTCTACAATTGTCCCTATCCCTGGTTGGTATTGCTTGTAACAGGAATATAAGTGATAAAGAAAAAAATAAATAAATAAAAAAAAAAGAAAAAAAAAAAAAAAGAAAGGGACAGTGTAAAAATCAAATCTAAAAAGTAAAAAAGCATGTAGAAGTGAACGCATACATTAGTCGCGCATGCAAACGCCATTTGCGTCAGACATGTGAGGTAGCACCGCGAACGTTAGAGCGAGAGCAATAATTCTAGCGCTAGACCTAATTATATATATATATTTTTTTTTAATTCATTAAAGTGTATTTCCCCCCAAACCCCGCCCCCCCCCCAAAAAAATTGTGTTTGCAAAACCTCTGTGAAAATATTGTGTGATCTAAACAATTGCAACGATCGCCATTTTATTCCCTAGGGTAACGTTTAGGGTTACAAGTAATTTTCTTGCAAGAAATACCGATTTAAACCTGTAGACACAAAGTGCCAGAACAGGTCAGGTCTTCAAGTAGATCTATAAAAAAAAAAAAGTGGTGGCGGAAAACAACATGTGTATAAAGGGTTACTGTGGAATTTACAGACCCCAGTGAGGATGACTCTGTCTGCCAACACGTAGACTGTTGAAGCGCAATGTGCAGGGAGAGGGAGTGCCATCGTCAATGTCTAACCACTTTAGGACATGTTCTGCACAGGGTGGGCTTTAACAGCCACACACCTTACACATGCAGCTTTGGGCAGCCAATGTTTATTGTGCTGAGCATGCGCTCACTGCCCGCTCCTAGCGGAAGGAACCTGTTGTCAAAGACAGCCCTCGGCCTGGTCTAAAGATCAGTAGCCGACGGGACTGACTTTAAACATGTGACCTCTGTGACAGTAGTCACACAATTGCCGATCTGAGAAAAACCTTAAGCCAGGGTTAAAGGCTTTGTTCCCTCCAAGACTCTTTCAAGTCTCTGAACTCCAGGACTCAACATGGGAATGGCAAAACCCGAGACTTTTTCAAGCCTTCAAACTGCAGAACCCAATCTGAGGATTACAAAACCCGTAGAAAATCTGAAAAAACCTGGACCCAAGGTTAGAGGCTTGTTCCCTCTCTAGACTCCAAACTACAGAACTCAAACCGGGAATTAAACCCACAGAAAAATCTGAGAAAACATGGACCCAGGGTTAGAGGCTTTGTCCCTCCCAAAGATCTTTTAAGACTCCAAACTCAAAAACTCACTCTGGGAATTGCAAAACCTGGAGAAAATCCTGATATACCTTGACCCAAGCTTAGAGGCTTTGTCCCTCCTAAGACTCTTTCAAGCCTCCAAACTCCAGAACCTATACTGGGAGTTGCAAAACTTGAAGTTGGTGGCTTTGTGTCAGGGCTGGCTTAGCCCTTCCTTCTCTGGGCTGGCTGCTCAGCTGTTCGGCTAATTGCCAGCTCTCTTCTCGCTCCAGTTACCAGCTGTTCCCGATGATGCTTGTCTGACCTGCCTATTTAAAGCCTTCCAGTTCACTTCACCTCTGCCTTCGCCTTGGTCACATCACTAGAAACCATCTCCTACGGTTTGTTTAAAGACTGGCTTGCTGACATCCCTTCTGGCTCCTTATCTTGCTGTGTTCTACTTGGATCCCTGACTTCTGGCCTGGCTGACTACCCGATCTGGTTACTGGACTCTGGCTATGCTTGACTACGCTTTTTCTAATTACCTTTTTATTAATAAACAAGTGTGATTTAATTGTACTTCTGTCTCAGTCCGATTCATGGTTTCTGACACTTTGCTCCCTCCAAGACTATGATGCCTCTGAACCTCAGGACCCACTCTAGGAACTACAAAACCCAGAGAAAAATCAGAGAAAACCTGGACCCAGGGGGTCTTAGAAAACTCTTAGAAGCTCCAAACTCCAGAACCCAAATGTGGGAATTACAAAACCCAGAGAAAACAAAGATTTTTTTTTTTCCACAGCCATTCAGAACTGCGTTTGCAGGGACGCTGCGGCAGATGGGAAGGGGCAACAAGCTTTTGATCTTTTCATTTCTCCTAATTTCCTGTCTCCGTTATGTAGGTTCCGTTTGTTGAAAATATAGACGCGACTTGAAAAATGCACCAATACAAATGATTATTGTGCATTTTAAGCGTGTTTTCCACACATTATCATGATGCAATTCATGTTTTTACAAAAACGAGCCAGCAACGGCGATGCAATTGCGGCTTATTTATTATTTACCAACATGACCATAAGAATACCAGTTCCCTGCAGCACCCAATCAGATTCTTCCTCCCCTCCTCCCAGACTGCACTGTGCGAGAAGACAGAATCGTCTGATTGCCAGGAAAAGTCGGGCCAGTTCTTTGTCCTACTCCTGAAAAGGAGCAGCTGGCTCCTCCGGGGTACCGCGGGGATTGGAGGAGTACCTGGGCACTGGACCCTTAAGGTTACATGGCAACTTCATTAAATCTCAGCTGCATGCTAAATTTTTAATTAAAATTCAATTATAAATTTAGATGAAGTGGCGAGGTCCCATGATAGAGCCACAAAGAGAGCTCGTTAACTCCTCTTCTAATCTGTGAATTTAATCATATTGTAGCGCTTTGCCAGGGCTGGCATTTTACTGGCTAAGTGAAAAGAACACCAGCTGAAGGGCGAAAACAATCTGCAAAACACGCAAATAACTGATTTTAGGAGTTAATAATGCCACCTGAGATGTAATGGTGTGTGATGTTGGCGACAGGGTCTCTTTATAGAAGACTAAAACCAAATTAAAAAAAACTGATATAAGCTGTAATATGTTACAAACGCAGTTTTCATTGAATACCCGGTGATCCTGCCATTATAGTCCTTGTTCAAGCTCTTCCTGTTATAAGGCGACAACAATCTCAGTTGTGCTTCTGTGTTGGCACCTTTTTACATGTGCCCCCCGGTGGGGACTACAAGCATGCACACGTTGAGCAGGCACATTCCTCTCTATGGGAAGCTGGTCCAGAGTAACGATGTGCAGCCAATTCTCGGGCAAAAAAAGTGAAAACTTTATTTTGGGGGGGGGGGGGGGGGGGGAGTCCATGGCTATTATGACACAGAGCAAATATGAATATGTTCATTTAAAGGGGTTGTAAAGGTTCAATTTTTATTTTCTAAATAGGTTCCTTTAAGCAAGTGCATTGTTGGTTCACTTATCTTTTTCTTCGATTTCCCTTCTAAATGTTTTTTTCTTTGTTTTCCTTGTCTGAATTTCTCACTTCCTGTTCCTCCTCAGTAAGCTGTTCAGTGAGCTGTTCTGGCTGACTAACCACCACTCGGATGATGGTGTCAAGTTCACTGAGGAAAAACAGGAAGTGAGATATTCAGACAAAAAAAAAAAAAAAAACATTTAGAAGGAAAAGGTAAGTGAACAAACAATGCACTAGCTTAAAGGAACCTATGTAGAAAATAAAAAATGAACCTTTACAACCCCTTTAAGCCCTGCTGCACTGGCCCACCGAGCAGGGAACCTCCTATCCCCTTGCGTGGAGCTCTGAACTACAGTGAGGTCCTTGACTATAAAAAGTGTGCATACCCTGCAACACACAGTCTGCTGGCCTCTAGTAAAACCTGGACCCAGAATTTAGAGGCCTGATCCCTCCTAAGACTCTTTGAAGCCTCCAAACTCCAGAACGCATTGCCGAAAAAAGTCGAAAATCTGGAGAAAATCTGAATAAACTTGGACCCAGCTTTAGAAGTGTCATCCCCTTCATAAGACTCTTTGAAGCCATCTGAACTCTGTAATTCCCGGATTGGGTTTTAGAGTTCAGGTTTCTTCAAAGAGTCTTATGAAGGGGATGACACTTCTAACTCTGGGTCCAAGTTGATTCATATTTTCTACTTTCCAGCTACAGGTTCTGGAGTTTGGAGGCTTCAAAACGAGTCTTGGGAGGGATGAAACCTCTAATCCTGGGTCCAGGCTTATCAGATTTTGTAATACGCGGATTGAGTTTTGGAGTTTTAGGTAGCTTCAAGGGAGGCTTGGGAAGGACGAAGCCTCTAACCCTGGGTCCACATTTTCTCATTTTTCTTCTCATTTGGTAATTCCCAGATTGAGTTCTGGAGTTTGGAGACTTCAAAGAGTTTTGGGAGGCATGAGGCCTCCAACACTGGGTGCAGGTCTTTTCAGATTTACTCTGGGTTTTGTAATTACCAGATTAGGTTCTGAAGGGCTACAGAGAATCTTTGGAGGGACAAAACCTCAAACCCAAGGTCCTTTGTAATCCCCAGATTGGGTTTTAGAGGACCCAGGGAGGGACAAAACCTCAAACCCTGGGTCCTTTGTAATTCCCAGATTGGGTTTTAGAGGACCCAGGGTTTGAGGTTTTATCCTTCCCAAAATTCTCTGTAGCCCTCCAACCTCCAGAACCCGATCTGGGAATTACAAAACTCAGAGTAAATCTGAAAAAACCTGCACCCAGTGTTAGAGGCCTCGTGCCTCCCAAAACTCTCTGAAGTCTCCAAACTCCAGAACTCAATCTGGGAATTAGCAAATGAGAGAAAATCTGATAAAATGCGGACCCAGGGTTAGGCCGCGTACACACGCGGGGACTGTTCGCTCAACTTTGTCCGCTGAACAGTGTTTCGGCGGACAGTCCGCTCGTGTGTGGGCTTCAGCGGACAGTTTCAGCGGACAGTCTGCTGAACAAAGTTTTTCGGAATTTCCGAAAAACTGTCCGCTGAAACTTGGTTTGAGCGGACAGTCCGCCCGTGTGTAGGCTTGTTTGTCAAACTAAGTCTCGCGCATGCTCAGAAAGAATTTACACGCCGAAGGTTGCATTGCAGTGTATAGGACGTCGTTTTCTAGTCCTGTCGTACGTGCCGTTCACGTCATCGCGCACGGTTTCAGCGGACTGTTCGTTCGTCGTGTGTGGGCAAGTCCGTCCATGCTAATTTTGAGCGGACTGTTCGCTGAAACTGTTTGACGAACAAAGTTGAGCGAACAGTCCCCGCGTGTGTACGCGGCCTTAGAGTCTTCGTCCCTCCCAAAATTCTTTGAAGCTTCCGACCTCCAGAACTCAATCTGGGAATTACAAAACCCTGAGAAAATCTGAGAAAGCCCGGACCCGGGGTTAGAGGCTTCGTCCCTCCCAAGACTCTTGAGAGCTCTTAACTCCAGAGCCCAATCCGGTAATTACAAAACCAAGAGAAAACCGAAAGCTCAACATTTTCCGCTTAAAAAAAAACGGGCATTCTGGAACCCCTCAATCTGTATTCGTGAGCACCTTTGCGTCTTTTGCGATTTTTTTAATAGTGGCAGGGCCCAGCACGGTCACACAGGAAAGAGCATTCCAGTGTTATCCACAGATGTAAAACAGAACTGGCAGAGATTAGAACCATATCTACTGACCAAAACTAAAAGATATGGCTCAACACGATCATACACTTGTTCTGGATAACGATCGTTTTGATAAAAGAAACGCACTTTCCAGAAAATCGATCGGACTACACAGGTGGGATCAGTCAATAAACAGTTTTCACTGTAAAGGAACAATTTAGAGTGAATTCAACCAAATCAATAGCGTTTTTGTTATGCTGGATGGTTGTTTCTGAGAAAAAGGATGAAAAAAAATAAAAATTGCTGAGCCGGTTAGATTACAGTGCGCTGAATTTTGATTGGCTGTCCCTGCTTCCAGCATTCTGCATATGGCTGATCTTTGCAGAGCCTTATGTAATACATATGATTACATTATAACCGCTCCAGTGATTGCATGAAAGGATCCAATTATTTATCCCCCTACAAATGACATGTCAGCATTTCAGAATGACTATTAATAGAAAACGGCCTTCATTAGAAATGATGCAGCGAAAAAAATAATAAAAAAAAAAAAAAAAAATCAGAATGCCCCGGAACAATGTGTAAGATGACCACCAATATAAATGGATGTTCCGGTGACACACATGGGACGAGGCAGTGCGGGGTGCGGGGGACGCCGGAGGCAAAAGAGCTTTTCGTGTTTCCCGACATGATAAAGAGCCGCTGTCAGGATTTCCATGTATTAAATTAAGCCTCAAAACTGCAGCCCACGAGCGCAATTATTAATAGAAATAATGAGAGCGCACAGCGGCACGATGCTGACCCGCGGCCTACGCGACCCAGAACGAGAAGCCGACCTCTGACTGGCGCTAATTTACAGCTCCAACCGCGTGCGCCCACCATATGCATGTACGGAACATCGTATGTATGTACGGGATATCAACCATATGTATGGAACATCGATCATATGTATGTACGGAACATCGATCATATGCATGTACGGAACATCGATCATATGCATGGAAAATCTATTGTATGTATGTACAGAACATCAGTCATATGTATGTACAATGTATCTAAAAAGGTACAGAACATCGACCTCATGTATCGTACTACACGAATGACACAAATGGAAATCACATCTGTCTTTAGAGGTGTACAGAGATCGATAAAAGAAAACCTATAGATTGATATAGATAGACCGACAATCTATCTTCTGCAATTTCTATGGTTTTCAAGAGATAGAGATGAGAGAGAGAGAGAGAGAGAGAGATGATAGAGAGAGAGAGAGAGAGAGAGAGATGATAGAGAGAGAGAGAGAGAGAGATGATAGAGAGAGAGAGAGAGAGATGATAGAGAGAGAGAGGTGATAGAGAGAGATGATAGAGAGAGAGGTGATAGAGAGAGATGATAGAGAGAGAGATGATAGAGAGAGAGGTGATAGAGAGAGATGATAGAGAGAGAGGTGATAGAGAGAGATGATAGAGAGAGAGGTGATAGAGAGAGATGAGAGAGAGATGAGAGAGAGATGAGAGAGAGATGAGAGAGAGATGAGAGAGAGATGAGAGAGAGATGAGAGAGAGAGATGAGAGAGAGAGAGAGAGAGAGATGATAGAGAGAGAGAGAGAGATGATAGAGAGAGAGAGGTGATAGAGAGAGAGAGAGAGAGAGGTGATAGAGAGAGAGAGAGGTGATAGAGAGAGAGAGAGAGAGGTGATAGAGAGAGAGAGAGATGATAGAGAGAGAGAGAGAGAGCGAGATGATAGAGAGAGAGAGAGAGAGAGAGCGAGATGATAGAGAGAGAGAGAGAGAGAGAGAGATGATAGAGAGAGGTGATAGAGAGAGAGGTGATAGAGAGAGAGGTGATAGAGAGAGAGGTGATAGAGAGAGGTGATAGAGAGAGGTGATAGAGAGAGGTGATAGAGAGAGGTGATAGAGAGAGGTGATAGAGAGAGGTGATAGAGAGAGGTGATAGAGAGAGGTGATAGAGAGAGATGATAGAGAGAGAGAGAGGTGATAGAGAGAGAGAGAGGTGATAGAGAGAGAGAGAGAGAGAGAGATGATAGAGAGAGAGAGAGATGATAGAGAGAGAGAGAGAGAGAGAGAGAGAGAGATGATAGAGAGAGAGAGAGATGATAGAGAGAGAGAGAGAGATGATAGAGAGAGAGAGAGAGATGATAGAGAGAGAGAGAGAGAGAGAGAGAGAGAGATGAGAGAGAGATGAGAGATGAGAGAGAGATGAGAGATGAGAGAGAGATGAGAGAGAGATGAGAGAGAGATGAGAGAGAGATGAGAGAGAGATGAGAGAGAGATGAGAGAGAGATGAGAGAGAGATGAGAGAGAGATGAGAGAGAGATGAGAGAGAGATGAGAGAGAGATGAGAGAGAGATGAGAGAGAGATGAGAGAGAGATGATAGAGAGAGAGAGAGAGATGATAGAGAGAGAGAGAGAGAGAGAGAGATGATAGAGAGAGAGAGAGAGAGAGAGATGATAGAGAGAGAGAGATAGAGAGATGAGAGAGAGATGAGAGAGAGATGAGAGAGAGATGAGAGAGAGATGAGAGAGAGATGAGAGAGAGATGAGAGAGAGATGAGAGAGATAGATAGATAGATAGATAGATAGATAGATAGATAGATAGATAGATAGATAGATAGATAGATAGATAGATAGATAGATAGATAGATAGATAGAGAGAGAGAGTCCTGCTAAAAATCGCAGATCACCGCCATTACAAGTAAAAAAAAAAAAAAGAAAATCCAATAAATCTATTTTGTAGGCGCCGTAACTTTTGCGCAAACCAATCAATATAAGCTTATTGGGATTTTTTTTACCAAAAAAAAAAAAATGTAGCAGAATACATATTGGCCTAAACCGATGAAGAAATTAGATTTTTTACCTTTTTTAATTGGATGTTTTATTTCAGAAAGTAAAACTTTTTTCAAAATTGTTGCTCTTTTTTGTTTATAGCAGAAAAAATTAAAACCGCAGAGGTGAAAAAAGGACATGAATTTTATTTGTGTAGAGTGTCGCACGACCGCGCAATTGTCAGTGACAGCAACGCAGGCCCGTATCGCAAAGAAATGGCCTGATCGGGGGCTGAAGTGGTTAAAGATAGACAGATATTGCGGCAGGGAGAGAGAGAGAGATAGAGAGATAGATAGTATACTCTATGTATCGATCTTTGTATCCATCTGTCTATCTAAGAAAGATTGATATAGATAGACAGATAAAAGAAAAACCTGGAGACCTAAAAGATAATCTCTCAATATCTACATATTTGGGTTTCCAGGTTTCTCTTTTATCTATCTATATCAATCTCTTTCTCGGATAGACAGATACATAGAGTGTCTATTGGTCTGAGAAAGATATTTATATAGATAGACAGATAAAAGAGAAACCTGGAAACACAAATATGTTAATCAGGCTTCCTCAACCCCTTTAACCCTATACCAGGGATATGCAATTAGTGGACCTCCAGCTGTTGCAAAACTACAAGTCCCATCATGCCCCTGGCTGTCATGCTTGTGGCTGTCAGAGTCTTGCTATGCCTCATGGGAACTTGTAGTTCTGCAACAGCTGGAGGTCCGCTAATTGAATATCCCTGCTCTACAGGAACCCCAAAAATTATTTTCAGGTCTTGAGGAACCCTTACTAAAACCAATTTATCCGGGGTCAATAGGAACAATGCCCCAGATACTGGTGACCAATAGGAACAATGCCCCAGATACTGGTGACCAATAGGAACAATGCCCCCCTTAAAGTGGTGCTCAGATTGCCACCCTTAAAGTGGTTGTAAACCCTTACAAACCACTTTGACCTACAGGTAAGCCTAGATTAAGGCTTACCTGTAGGTCCAAGCAATATCTCCTAAACCTATATGGTTTAGGAGATATTTGCCCGAAAACGGGCACCGCTGTCTACGGCGCATGCGCCGTAGACAGCGGCGCGCAGGCGCACTGAATGCGGCAGTTCCAAAAATGGAGCTGGCGCATTTGTCAACTCCCGTGCGCATGCGCGGGAGTGACGTCATCGCGGCTTCGCCGAATGACAGCGGCGGAGCTGCGAGACGCCACCAGCAACATGGATGCGGCGGACTACAGGGGACAGCGCGACTTCGCTGGCTCCTGTGTCAGGTAAGTGACACATAATGGACTACTATGCGATGTGATGCGATGTATAGTAGTCCATTATGCTTTACCTTTGCAGGGAAAAAAAGAGGAAGTAAACTCATCAGGGTTTACTTCCTCTTTAAAGACAGCTAAAAAGAGATTTGGTACCATGCTGCTGGCTTTGCTAAGTGGTGCTGAACCTTGAACTCTGTAGGCGCCACCGAAAAGGTGGTTCATCAGCCGCAGCTCAAGGAACCCCTAGTTGAGAATGGCTGATATAGATATTGAGACATTATCTTTAGGTTTCCAGGTTTCTCTTTTATCTGTCTATCTATATCAATTTCCAAATTTATCTCAATCTCTTTCTCCATTTATCTTTGTACACATAAAGATAGATAGATAGAGAAAGAAAGGAAGATCTATAGACAGATATGTGGATATAGAAAGATCAACCATAGATATCAGCTTATCTTTCCAAATGTATCCAATAAACCATCAGAGAGAGATGGATCTCGATAGATTATTTATTCCTATACTTTTATGTGTTTACAAAGATAGACTTGGAAAAAGAAATCCATCTCCAGTGAACTTCCATTGGCAGTTTGTACCCATCTTGGTGGATAATTAAATATTTGGCTCTTTCTATTTCTCTGTCAGGGAAATAGTTTTGTGATAGAATGTATTTTATTATCTCCGAGAAGAGACGTTTCCATAGCGATCACATCCTCCAGTTGTCTCGGGTAAGCCATCCATCCTGACCTCCTCAATGACAGAAATCTACATTAAAGTCTCCAATTTACAAGAATATCTCGCCGACTTTATTCCCGGTGATGGATCTGCCATAGCTTTCACCCACCCGGCGTGCTGTCACTTCTCTGTCGGCTCTATGACATCCCCCCACCCCCACCCTCACACGACTCCCGACTTTTTATTTTTTTCTCTTTTTTATTTCATGGTGTAACTAATTGAATTAATGGTTTATGCATAACGGTAACCGTATCAGTGTGATAGAATCCGTCCACCCCAAATCTTTCATCAACCTTTGTGTTCCAGTCTTGGGCAGACAGCAGCAGTTGACAGAAGTGGACAATCTGCTGCCGCTATCCAGGAGTCGAAGCACAAAAGTTACTCCATTTACATCAGATTCCAGTGAGGCCCTGGGAATTCCATGATTATCTGTATGATCAATCAGAAGGTGTGCTGGCTCTGGTTAGGCCTCATGCACACTGGGAGTTTTAGTTTTACCCCAACGTACCCCCACATTTCTTGGTCTATACCCAACTGGGCCAACAAACACCTACATGGCTTGATCTATACCCGATCACCCTAACACACCCCCACATTTCTTGGTCTATACCAAACAAACTCCTACATGGCTTGATCTATACCCGATCACACTAACATACCCCCACATTTCTTGGTCTATACCCAACCGGGCCAACAAACTCCTACTTGGCTTGATCTATACCCGATCACACTAACATACCCCCACATTTCTTGGTCTATACCCAACCGGGCCAACAAACTCCTACATGGCTTGATCTAAACCCGATCACACTAACATACCCCCACATTTCTTGGTCTATACCCAACCGGGCCAACAAACTCCTACATGGCTTGATCTATACCCGATCACCCTAACATACCCCCACATTTCTTGGTCTATACCCAACCCGGCCAACAAACTCCTACATGGCTTGATCTATACCCGATCACCCTAACATACCCCCACATTTCTTGGTCTATACCCAACTGGGCCAACAAACGCCTACATGGCTTGATCTATACCCGATCACCCTAACACACCCAAACATTTCTTGGTCTATACCCAACTGGGCCAACAAACTCATGGCTTCATCTATATCTGATCACCAAAGACACCCCAGGTGGCTTTATCTATACCTAATCATCCTAACACAGCTCTGCATGAGCTAAGCTATACCCGATTGCCCCAAAAAAACCTAGATGGCTCAATCTATGCCTGAGCTCCCCAACAAACCCCTACATGGCTCAAGCTATACCCAATTTCCCCAACAAGCACCTACATGGTTCGATCTATACCCAGTCACCAAAACAAACTACGGGCCTTCCTTTATCCAGATATACCACGTCTACGGGCCTTCCTTTATCCACATACACCACGTCTACGGGCCTCCCTTTATCCAGATACATCACATTTACAGGCCTTCCTTTATCTAGATACACCACGTCTACGGGCCTCCCTTTATCTAGATACACCACATCTACGGGCCTCCCTTTATCCAGATACACCACGTCTACGGGCCTCCCTTTATCCAGATACACCACGTCTACGGGCCTTCCTTTATCCAGATACACCACGTCTACGGGCCTTCCTTTATCTAGATACACCACGTTTACAGTCTTCCTATCAAGATGGCAACTTAACTCCTCATAGAAGGTTAATAGTTTGGTTTGGCAAGAACAATTCTTCATGAATCCATGTGAATTACTGCCGATACTGTTCTTATTACTAAAATCTTGTATACAGTCCCTTATCATCCCCTCCAAGAGTTTGCATACTATTGATGTTAGGCTAACTGGTCTGTAATGCCCAGGGATGTATTTTGGCCCTTTTTTAAATATTGGTGCTACATTGTTTTTTTCTCCAATCCGTTGGTACCATTCCAGTCAGTAAAAATTAGGAACAATGGTCTGGCAATTACTTGACTGAGTTGCCCAAGGACCCTCGGGTGCAAGCCAACTGGTCCCGGTGATATATTAATGTTATGTTTCCCAAGTATAATTTTAATTCTGTCCTCTGTTAGCCATGAGAGTGCTTCCTGTGATGTGTCATGAGGGTAAAAAGAGACCCTCTACCACAAATAATTGCTTAAAGTGGAAGTAAACGATATTTAAACAGTTTCGAAAAACGGCATGCCAGGAATGCTAACTGCACATTGGCTGTGCTCTCAACCAAACTGTCAAACCACCCAATGGCTGGTGTCATAACGGATCACACGTGCAGCACCGTGGCAGCTGAAGATTAAACAGAGGCAAAGATGGCAGCTTCCGTGGATGAAAACAATAGGGGAGTTTACTTCCACTTTAAACTGATTGTGGACCACATCCCTGATACATAGAGTCAAAACACGAATTCCTCAGATTGGGACTTTAAATCGGGCCACAAACAGTATGATGGTGAAAAAAAAAAAAAAAATGTATATATATATATATATATATATATATATATATATATATATATATATATATATATATATATATATACACACACACACACACATACATATACACAAAATGTATTACACATTGATAATATATAGCAACAAGAACATGGGGATATACGCAGCAAACAAATATTGGGAGCAGAAATGGAAACCAGCTGCAAGGAAAAGCCCAGAGCTTTTTCAGACAAATAGAACATTCAACGCGTTTCTAAAAACAAAATGCAGATCTTCGGGGACAAAGGGCTTGCAGGTTCCAGATCTGTAGCTTATCTCCCAAATATTGATCAAGGGTTAAAGATGGTTGTATCTCTCAGCCAGATATCTGGATGTGCCTTTTGGATCTTAAAGTTGGAGTCAAAATAATGTGGCTGGTGGTGTCTGGCAAGCTACCTTATCTGGGGGGACTCTGAAGTAAGGGTGGAACCCTGGAGGGGACCCAGAAGAGGGACCCTGAAGTTAGGGGGGAGGGGACCCTGGAGGAGACCCAAGGATGAGGAGGGCACTGATGGGGTCTCTGATGTAAGGAGGGACCCAGAAGGGGGGCTGGACTCTGGAGGTGACTCAAGGATGGGGGGGGGACACTGATGGGGTCCCTGATGTAAGGGAGGACCCTGAAGTGGGGAAGGGGGACTGATAGAGACCCTGATGGGGAGAACTTTAGAGGATTCGTGATGTGGGGGGGGGGCAATGAACTGAGGGAGGACCCTGGAGGGGAGGACCCTGAAGTAAGGCGGGGGGGGACTCTGTAGGGGATCCTGAAGTTGTCAGGGCTGGGCTCAGCCTTTCCTTCGCTGAGCTGACTGCTCAGCTGTTGGCTAATTGCCAACTCCTATCTCACCACAGTGACGCACCTGTTGATGATATCCTGCTCGTCAGTCCTGCCTACTTAAGCCCAGATGATCTCTGCCTTCGGCACGGTCACATCTCTAGAGACACTCTCCTGTGTTCCTGTTAGCCTTACTTGGCTGACATTCCTTCTGGCTCCAGATCCTGCTTGCTGTTCTACTACGATCATCTCTGGCTCCCTGACGTTTTGGCTTGTCTGACTATCCGTTTTGGTTCCTGAAACTCTGGCTATGTATGGATTACCTTTACTCTGTTTACCTTTTTATTATTATTAAACAAGTGTGATTTAACTGTACTTCTGTCTCAGTCTGATTCATGGTTTGTGACAGAAAGGGGGGAAGGGGGGCAACCAAGGATTGGGGGGGGGCTGGACACTGATGGGGTCCCAGATGTAAGAGAGAACCCTGAAGTGGGGAAGGGAGACTGATGGAGACCCTGAAGTAATGGGAGAACTTTATAGGACCCCTGATGTAAGGGGGCGGGGGCTCTGAAGGGGATACTGAAGTGAGGGAGGACTCTGACGTAAGGGAGGGGGGACTGATGTAAGAGGGGACCCTGAAGTGGGGACTGATAGAGACCCTGGAGGGGAGAACTTTATAGGATCCCTGATGTAAGGGGAGGAGGGGGCTCTGAAGTAAGAGGGGATCCTGGAGGGGACACTGAAGTAGGGGGGGGACTCTGGAGGGACCCAAGGATGGGGGGGGAGACTAAATTAAGGGGGGGGGAAACACTGATGAGGGCCCTGATGTAAAGGGTGGGGGACTCAGGTGGGGACCCTAATGGTAGGAGGGAGACTCTGATGAATGGGGGAAACCTTTCATTTATAAAAACTTTTTGTTATATAAAATATATGATAAATATATGATGTGGCCCCTTATACTGCAATGGTTGAGGCCCATCCCCCCCGCCCCATGTCTGGAGGTGATAAGTATAAAGCAGTCCAATAAGGCGTAGAAATCGTCGGATTCTGATGCATTTTGGGGATTAGCGGGGTAATAAAACTTTGCCCGTTAAGCATATTTCCCCCGTTATTCTCCTCCCTGCCGGGACGGTTACATTTAGATGTAATTATCGGTTGTGTGTGGAGTACAAGCAAATAATATGGAAAATATTTCCTCCGCGCTTTGACTAAAAGTGAATCTGACAACATGCTTTTGGGAATAGGAATTACCATTGGACCTTAATAAAACCATCCTGACAGGCCGGTCGTCATGGCAACTATGCGCCAATGTCTGCCTCCCTCGGCCTAAGTGAACAAAGGCGTGCGTTACTTGGAGGCTTCATTTTATTGCATCCGCCAAACATTTAGCACAACGGCAGATAAAATGAGACGCCGCCGCCGCCGCCACCCCGTCAGGATTCCTTTTGTGCGAGAAGTAAAGAAAAAACAATAAAAAGCTTAACATGTAACAACTGTAAAGTTACAAAGTAACATTGCCGATAGGTTAATAGAATGACTGTTAAGGGAAAGTTGCTATTTGCATATTATAAATATAAACTCACCGGCCACTTTATTAGGTACAGCTGTTCAATTTATTGCTAAACCAGCCAATCACACGGCAGCAACTCAATGCAGATTGCAATAATATATTTTAAAAAAATTTGATAAGTCCTTAAAAAAAAATAAAAATAAAAATAAAAAGACCCATGATGTACATCCATTGTTAATCAGGATGTCCAGCAACCCGGCAGGGAGCGCCTTGGGGAAAAAAAAATAAAAAAAATAAAAAAGTATTCATACCCCTTGCAACTTTCCACATTGTGTCATGTTACAACTAAAAATGTAAATATATTTTATTGGGATTTTATGTGATGGACCAACACAAAGTGTCACATAATTGTGAAGTGGAAGGAAAATGATAAATGATACAAATAAATATGTGAAAAGTGTGGGGGAGGGGCATTTGTATGGCGCCCCCCGGAGTCAATACTTTGTAGAACCCCCTTTCTCTACAAGTCTTTTTGGGGATGTCTCTACCAGCTTTGCACATCTAGAGAGGACATTTTTGCTGTTTTTACTTTTTTATTTATTTATTTTTTTTGTATTCACTTTTATTCCTATTACAAGGGAAGCAAACATCCCTTGTAATAGTAAGAAGCATGACAGGGTCCTCTTTGAGAGACATGGGAGAGACATGGGATCCAAAAGACCTCAGATCTCTCATTTACCTTTAAAAGCAAACAAAAAATATATATTTTTTGACTATAATATCTCTATTAAAGTAAAAAAAAAAAAAAAAAAAAAAAAAAAAATTATATATATATATATATATATATATATATATATATATATATATATATATATTTTTTTTTTTTTTAATTTATATTTTTATATATATATATATATATATATATATATATATATATTTTTTAATTTATATTTTTTTATATATATATATATATATATATATATATATATATATATATTTTTTTTTTTTTGGGGGGGGGGGTGCTTTACGAATGGCTCCAGTAAACCAGTAAATGACTGAGAAGCGGTGGGAGAAGGGTGGAGTCACCTATCCTGCCCCCTCTAAAAATGGATTCTGCAGTGAATGTGCCCACAGTACCGTTTATATCTGAAGCAGAATCTTCTACAGTAATAAATATATAAGTTTATGGCAGCCACCTGCCATAACGTCAAAATAACGTCAAAATAATGACAATTTTTTACTATGGGCCGATCAGCAGGTGGTTAAAGCGATATTAAACCCAAAAGAAAACATTTTTTATATTGCAGCTCACCAATCCTTAGTTGTGACGGCTGCATTTGTTTTCTTTTTCAGGCTTTTTTTTTTTTCTCCTATTTTTCATCTGGTGATCCAGCCAGTAAGTCTTTATCAACAGAACAAGCTCTCCTTCAAGTGTAGCAGTAAAAGGGATGATACAAACCATTCATCATGGACAGTGGTGCTTACAATGATCAGCTTTCACTGATGTAAAACCTTTATTCCCAAAAGGGAAAAAAAAAATAAAAAAATATTGGCTGTAACTGAATATAAGGTGTGATCTAGAGCTTGGCCTCAATTAGGTGGTGTATCTAAATCTGTAAAAACATCAAACGCTCCTCCCCCCCCCCCAGACTGACAATGCTGCCGCCTCCCCTGTGCTCCTTTATGCAGAGTGGGGGGCTCTAAGGCCACATTCACACCTCAGTGTTTTATAGCTGGAAGCTCCAAAACTCTGGAGGAGAAAAAAAAAATCAATAATTCTCTATGGAGACGGTTCACATCTCCACTCCAAGTCGCCTGAAGCCAAACAAGGTCTGGAGCTTATTTGCAGGTTGAAGTGGGTAGATCTGCGCATTTTTATGCTCATAGAAATGAAAGGAGACGCATCATTCACATGTTTTTGTGCGGTTTTCTGCTCAAGAGGAAGAAAGGAAAAAGGGAAAAGGAAGGGAAGGAAAAAAGTGAAGGAAAAAAAAGAAAGGAGGAAAGGAAAAAAAGAAAGGAAAGAAGGGAGCAAGGAAGGTGGAAGGAAGGAAGGAAGGGAGCAAGGAAGGTGAAAGGAAGGAAGGAAGGGAGCAAGGAAGGTGAAAGGAAGGAAGGAAGGGAGCAAGGAAGGTGAAAGGAAGGAAGGAAGGGAGCAAGGAAGGTGAAAGGAAGGAAGGAAGGGAGCAAGGAAGGTGAAAGGAAGGAAGGAAGGAAGGAAGGGAGCAAGGAAGGAAGCAAGGAAGGAAGGGAGCAAGGAAGGAAGGGAGCAAGGAAGGAAGGGAGCAAGGAAGGAAGGGAGCAAGGAAGGTGAAAGGAAGGAAGGAAGGAAGGAAGGAAGGAAGGTGAAAGAAAGGAAGGAAGGAAGGAAGGAAGGAAGGTGAAAGAAAGGAAGGAAGGAAGGAAGGAAGGAAGGAAGGAAGGAAGGGAGCAAGGAAGGAAGGAAGGAAGGAAGGAAGGAAGGTGAAAGGAAGGAAGGAAGGGAGCAAGGAAGGTGAAAGGAAGGAAGGAAGGAAGGAAGGAAGGAAGGAAGGAAGGGAGCAAGGAAGGTGAAAGGAAGGAAGGCGAGAGAAAGAATGAAAAAATAAAAAAAAAATAAAAAAAGAAAGAAGAAAGAAAGAAAAAAAGAAAAAGAAAAAGAAAAAAAAGAGAAAAAGAAAGAAAAAGAAAAAGAAAAAGAAAAAGAAAGAAAAAGAAAGAAAAAGAAAGAAAAAGAAAGAAAAAGAAAGAAAAAGAAAGAAAAAGAAAGAAAAAGAAAGAAAAAGAAAGAAAAAGAAAGAAACGATTAAAATAAAGAAGGAAAAAAGGAAGGAAGGAAGGAAGGAAGGAAGGAAGGAAGGAAGGAAGGAAGGAAGGAAGGAAGGAAGGAAGAAGCACAAAATTGCTGTATACAGACACACAAGTCATGCATAAAAAACACACCAAAAAAACACAGAGAAACTGCTCTAAGCCCCCGTACACACGGTCGGAGATTCTGCCAACCAAATCCGTTGGGTTTTGTCCGTCGGATTTTGTCCGAAACTGTTGCATACACACGGTCGGACTAAGTTATCGAAAAATCCGATCATTCAGAACGTGATGACGTAATTTCGTTACGATGGGACTACGTTCAGGCTAGTAGCCAATAGCTTTGATGTAGGAATTTGATCTGAGCATGCGTGGCACTTTGTCTGATTCAAATTCTCTACACATGATCGGAGTATGTCCGATCGGACCAGTTGGTCGGGAAATATTTCCAACATGTTAGAAAATTGGGTCCGACGGAATCAGTGCGATGCATACCACACACAGTCGGATTATCCGACAACACGGTCCGATAGGACACATTCCTACGGATTCTCCGACCGTGTGTACAAGGGCCAAGATGTTACACTCAGGTGTGATTGAAGCCTAATACAGCAGGTGTGTTACTGGCCAGATCATCAGGTGAAAACAGGAGAAAAAAAGGGCAAAAAACAAAACAAATGCAGCCGCCACATCTAATGATTGGTAAGCTGCACTATGTGACATTTGTGAGTGTAATATCTCTAAGTTTGCTCACCTCCATCTAATCTGGGGCTTGTTCACCCAATGGGATGCGTCCGAGCTCTTTTTGCACGTTCCTGTGTGGCACGTTTTAGGTTGAACAGGATTGCCCCGTGTGCACAGAACACGCAAAAAAGATGCAGGTGCAATTTTTCAAATCGCACCGCAATGCGTACTGTACACTCTGGCGGGCACGTATGCACAAGCGTTTATACATCAGCGTGTCGTTAAGAATGAATGCCAACCGCGAGCGTCTGCAGAAGGCGGTGGTGTTTTTGTGCGGTGCAGGAAAATGCACAAATGTCGCACGCTGGTGTGAACAAGCCCTAAAATAAAAAGGTTGCAAACAGCTGCAACCCAGCCAACCAATCAGAACCCCTCCTTCATTAGCCAGAATAAATGGCTACATCCGGATTGCTATAGGTAACTATAAGAGACACTTCCTTGCGTCGTCTTATTAAATGAAAGAACGACGATGATCTGCCGGTGCGGAGGGGAAGAGACGCCGCCGCGATATCCGAGATTTCCAGTTCCCTTTCCTTCTGCCAAGAGGCGTCACCGCACAGAGCGGCAAAATAAAGATGATGTATTGTGACAAAGGCGAGACAGCACGGCGATAAACAGACCCGACAAAAACAAATGTTTTTAGTAAAACACGCCACGTTCAGTAGCAGCCACGCTAAGTAGAAATGAAATGATGTCTTTACCATTTTTTTATCCTTTCAGTAATAATAATAATAAAATATCTATCATTGGCGAGCCGGTCACAGCGCTGTATTTACTTCCCGGATCTCCTAGAATGTCTGCAGGATAAAGTCATTATTTTAGGGTTCACTCACATGTGCAGCAGGGACTGTCACTCCTCTGAGAAAGCAATTCACACTTGGATCACTTTTCAGGGGTGTTTGACAGGTGGTGGAGGAAGTGTTGTATTGACCCCTTATCACCTGCTCTACCCGCTTGGATGCTGCAGAAGTACGCCACAACCGCGTGCATGGCCTGTAGCAGTAGCAGGGCGGCCCCATTCACTTGCACATAAAAGTGACGCGGGGCATAAAACTTGCAGAAAGCAAAGCAGTGGTACCCCCCCTCCCCCCACGGAGCAGCTGGGGGGGCGGTAAGAACATGGCTCAACCTCATGTGTAAACAAGCTGTAAAAAGTGCGCCGGGGAGAGCAGGAAAGGTGCGACAGGGGGACCCGGGAGAGGTGCGCCAGGGGGACCCGGGAGAGGTGCGACAGGGGGACCCGGGAGAGGTGCGACAGGGGGACCCGGGAGAGGTGCGCCAGGGGGACCCGGGAGAGGTGCGACAGGGGGACCCGGGAGAGGTGCGACAGGGGGACCCGGGAGAGGTGCGACAGGGGGACCCGGGAGAGGTGCGACAGGGGGACCCGGGAGAGGTGCGACAGGGGGACCCGGGAGAGGTGCGACAGGGGGACCCGGGAGAGGTGCGACAGGGGGACCCGGGAGAGGGGGACCCGGGAAAGGTGAGACAGGGGGACCCGGGAAAGGTGAGACAGGGGGACCCGGGAAAGGTGCGACAGGGGGACCCAGGAAAGGTGCGACAGGGGGACCCAGGAAAGGTGCGACAGGGGGACCCAGGAAAGGTGCGACAGGGGGACCCAGGAAAGGTGCGACAGGGGGACCCAGGAAAGGTGCGACAGGGGGACCCAGGAAAGGTGCGACAGGGGGACCCAGGAAAGGTGCGACAGGGGGACCAAGGAAAGGTGCGACAGGGGGACCCAGGAAAGGTGCGACAGGGGACCCAGGAAAGATGCGACAGGGGACCCAGGAAAGATGAGACAGGGGGACCCAGGAAAGGTGAGACAGGGGGACCCAGGAAAGGTGAGACAGGGGGACCCAGGAAAGGTGAGACAGGGGGACCCAGGAAAGGTGAGACAGGGGGACCCAGGAAAGGTGAGACAGGGGGACCCAGGAAAGGTGAGACAGGGGGACCCAGGAAAGGTGAGACAGGGGGACCCAGGAAAGGTGCGACAGGGGGACCCAGGAAAGGTGCGACAGGGGGACCCAGGAAAGGTGAGACAGGGGGACCCAGGAAAGGTGAGACAGGAGGACCCAGGAAAGGTGAGACAGGGGGACCCAGGAAAGGTGAGACAGGGGGACCCAGGAAAGGTGAGACAGGGGGACCCAGGAAAGGTGAGACAGGGGGACCCAGGAAAGGTGAGACAGGGGGACCCAGGAAAGGTGAGACAGGGGGACCCAGGAAAGGTGAGACAGGGGGACCCGGGAAAGGTGCGACAGGAGGACCCGGGAAAGGTGCGACAGGAGGACCCGGGAAAGGTGCGACAGGGGGACCCGGGAAAGGTGCGACAGGGGGACCCAGGAAAGGTGCGACAGGGGACCCAGGAAAGATGCGACAGGGGACCCAGGAAAGATGAGACAGGGGGACCCAGGAAAGATGAGACAGGGGGACCCAGGAAAGGTGAGACAGGGGGACCCAGGAAAGGTGAGACAGGGGGACCCAGGAAAGGTGAGACAGGGGGACCCAGGAAAGGTGAGACAGGGGGACCCAGGAAAGGTGAGACAGGGGGACCCAGGAAAGGTGAGACAGGGGGACCCAGGAAAGATGCGACAGGGGGACCCAGGAAAGGTGCGACAGGGGGACCCAGGAAAGGTGAGACAGGGGGACCCAGGAAAGGTGAGACAGGAGGACCCAGGAAAGGTGAGACAGGAGGACCCAGGAAAGGTGAGACAGGGGGACCCAGGAAAGGTGAGACAGGGGGACCCAGGAAAGGTGAGACAGGGGGACCCAGGAAAGGTGAGACAGGGGGACCCAGGAAAGGTGAGACAGGGGGACCCAGGAAAGGTGCAACAGGAGGACCCGGGAAAGGTGCAACAGGAGGACCCGGGAAAGGTGCGACAGGGGGACCCGGGAGAGGTGCGCCGGAGAGACCCGGGAGAGGTGCAAAAAGCGTGAAAGGTGCGCCGGGTAGTGCAAGAAAGGTGTGCTGCAGAGGGCATGAAAAGTGCATTGCGGAGTGCATGAAAGGTGCGCTAGGGAGCGTCTGAAAGGAGCGCCGGAGAGCTTGTGAAAGGTGTGCCCGGGGAGGGCACACAGCCTGCAACGGACAGCCTCAGCTCTATTCCTTTATGAAAAATAAGGGGGGGGGGGGGGGGTCCCTTCCCACCAATCAGCTCTCACTGAGCTCTGCAGTGTGTAATTCCAGCTCCCTGTCCCTGCTTTCTGAAAGCTCAGACAAGCTTTATAAATTCAGCACTTTGATATGATGTAGAGAAGAGAAAACTGCAGATGAGCAGGTACAACTTATGTAGGAGGATTTGTTTCATCTCTGTGTATCACCTGAGACCACCTGGGTATATGGAGGGTTTACATCCACTTTATTATTATTATTTTAATAATAATAATAATAATAATAATACAGGATTTATAACTTTAAGCTTTAAAGTTGTATTTTTGCTTTCCCTGGCTCTTTGGATTCCAGGCAAACCATTAAAGGTGCAGAAATTTAATATTTAAAAAAAAAAAAAAAATTATATATATATATATATATATATATATATATATATATATATATATATATATATATAATATATATATATATATATATATATATATTTATATATGTGTGTATGAACATTCCCATGTGAAGCGGAGTTCTACTTTAACTCAGACCAAAACACAACACCATCGATCGCTGCAAGCAAAATCACAATGTGACTTCAGCCCTCTGATAGGAGCTCCCTCTAGTGGCCAAGTCTATGAACTGCACAATTGTAAAGCTTCATTTGAATACAATGCATCAGAAATAAGAATAGATCAATTCTAAATCCTTACAAGTTCTGATCCCTGATGAAGGCAAAATAAGTTTAACAGAAAAAAAAAAAAAAAATCCGGAGAAATTCAGACGTATCGATTTCACGTCTCAGACACACTTTTGAAATCATTCATCCCAGAGGTTGGTTGCCACGGAAACCGCAACTTCAAATCATCAAAACAGCTGCTTCCAGGAGGACAAATTTAGCACGACTAAAATACAGACAAAGCTCGGCGAGCGCTGCGGGACCGCAGAGAAATCAGAACGATCGGATGAGGCGAGGAGCCGCAGGATAAATATGGCGGTTCTGTACATTGACGGGACGCGCCCGCCGAAAGATTTGTAGAGCAACTTTAGTCACCTTACAAGTCTGCAAGAACAAATCTCTGATATGTCACCCCCAAAAAATATTAAAAAATATCTTATTTAAAACCGGTTTACCTCCACTCAGCGATTTGGCCAAAGCTGAGACGTCATTAGTCTGCTGCAAGCAGGAAGGGGCATTTCCTCAGTCTCCCCTCCTCCAGTGACTCTGTCTAGCTACAGATAATGTCATTATTCTGCAGCAGGAAGCATTTCCTCAGTCTCCCCTTTCCCGGTGATTTTGCCTAGGCTTAGATGAGGTCATCAGTCTACCCTCCCCCAGTGATTTACCAAGTCCGAGATGTCCTCAGTCTGATGCAGGCAGGAAGACGCATTTCCTCAGTATCTGCTCCTCCAGTGACTTTGCCTAATCGAAGATGTCATCAGTCTGCTGCAGGCCGAAAGCATTTCCTCAGTCTCCCCATTCCCAGTGACTTTGTCTAGCCTCAGGTGTTGTCATCAGTCTACTGCAGACAGTAAGAAGTATTTCCTCAGTCTCCCCTCCCCCAGGGACTTTGCCTAATCTGAGATATCATCGGTCTGCTGCAGGCAGGAAGAAACATCTCCTTAGTCTCCCCTCCATCAGTGACTTTGCCTAAATTCAGATGAAGTCATCATTCTGTGGCGAGCAGAAAGAAGCATTTCCTAAGTCTCCCCTCCCCCAGGGATCAGCCTGCAACTTTACAGCGAGTGACAAGATGAGAGGCTGCAGCAGGGGCAGATCCGTGTCAAATACGATGTGTGAACACAGCCAAGAACTGCACAGGCACCAGAGTTCACATGATTGTGAGATATTTACAAAGAGTTCTGTATCTCTACATGCTGGAAGTTTTTTGTTTTTTTTATCACCCTTTTGGAAGGGATCGTGCGAGTTTGGAGCGAGTCATGGACCAGGTTGTATTGCCTAACTGCTATGTAGTGTTCAGGGAGCTCCAGGACACAGCTCTTCTGTCTGGCAGGAATCCCCGAATCAGAAGACTGGCTGAATGGAATTAGAAATCCTTTGTCAGGCAAAGCATTGTTATCAGCCGTGAGTTTAGCTGGCCGCCCCCTGAAGTTCAGCTTCAATATCGGAGGGGATCATCCCAACCCTCAGCCTGGAAGGGTCACCCTGCGCCATTCATTGACGTTTTCTCCCCGGATACTCCGCGAAAAAATAAAAGCGATGAATCAGCTTCACAGCAATCTTCTCTCGTCCCGCGCGATGGGAGGATATGATCCCCGCCATTCATTATTCATGGCGGCAATGACAATCAAGATGTGACCATCACTGGCTGGAAGTGTGCTGAGATCATCAAATCTCCCGGTGAAGGTTACCGGCGCAGTAAACAGATGAAGAACGAGGCCTTGGATGGCGGCAAACACCGTCCGGGCGATATCACCCGCTGGCTATACCCCACATATGTCAGACGGCCGTGCCTCTGGCTATCTGTGGGCATCTTAAAGGCTTCCTGGTGGCCATCGGCTGATTTAAAAAAGGAACTACAGTCTCTGCAGGTCTGTTTTTAGCAGAAATATTTACATTTCAGCTTTGGGTGAAAGAAACTGTTCTTTACCCATTTGGAGTGTCGTATCCGGTCCAATGAAGAGCCGGCATTCTCTGGTTCTTGTACCTGCCATGGATGGTCTCTATACTTATGGCAGCCCCCAACCATCCAGGCAGAGTCTGGACCATCCATAGGATGAACAATCATTCTCTGGTTCTTCTACCTGCCATGGATGGTCTCTATACTTATGGCAGCCCCCAACCATCCAGCAGAGTACGGACCATCCATAGGATGAACAATCATTATCTGATTCTTCTACCTGCCATGGATGGTCTCTATACTTATGGCAGCCCCCAACCATCCAGCAGAGTACGGACCATCCATAGGATGAACAATCATTCTCTGGTTCTTCTACCTGCCATGGATGGTCTCTATACTTATGGCAGCCCCCAACCATCCAGCAGAGTATGGACCATCCAGCAGAGTACGGACCATCCATAGGATGGACAATCATTATCTGGTTCTTCTACCTGCCATGGATGGTCTCTATACTTATGGCAGCCCCCAACCCTCCAGCAGAGTACGGACCATTCATAGGATGGACAATCATTATCTGGTTCTTCTACCTGCCATGGATGGTCTCTATACTTATGGCAGCCCCCAACCATCCAGCAGAGTACGGACCATTCATAGGATGGACAATCATTATCTGGTTCTTCTACCTGCCCATGGATGGTCTCTATACTTATGGCAGCCCCAACCCTCCGGCAGAGTACGGACCATCCACAGGATGAACAATCAATCATTCTCTGGTCCTTCTACCTGCCATGGATGGTCTCTATACTTATGGCAGCCCCCAACCCTCCAGCAGAGTCTGGACCATCCATAGGATGAACAATCATTATCTGGTTCTTCTACCTGTCATGGATGGTCTCTATACTTATGGCAGCCCCCAACCATCCAGCAGAGTATAGACCACCCATTGGATGAACAATCATTCTCTGGTCCTTCTACCTGCCATGGATGGTCTCTATACTTATGGCAGCCCCCAACCCTCCAGCAGAGTCTGGACCATCCATAGGATGAACAATCATTCTCTGGTTCTTCTACCTGCCATGGATGGTCTCTATACTTATGGCAGCCCCCAACCCTCCAGCAGAGTCTGGACCATCCATAGGATGGACAATCATTATCTGGTTCTTCTACCTACCATGGATGGTCTCTGCTGGATGGTTGGAGGCTGCCATAAGTATAGAGACCATCCATGGCAGGTAGAAGAACCAGAGAATGATTGCTCATCCTATGGATGGTCCATACTCTGCTGGATGGTTGGAGGCTGCCATAAGTATAGAGTATGGACCATCCATAGGATGAACAATCATTATCTTGGTTCTTCTACCTGCCATGGATGGTCTCTATACTTATGGCAGCCCCCAACCCTCCAGGCAGAGTCTGGACCATCCATAGGATGAACAATCATTATCATTATCTGGTTCTTCTACCTGCCATGGATGGTCTCTATACTTATGGCAGCCCCCAACCCTCCAGGCAGAGTATGGACCACCCATAGGATGAACAATCATTCTCTGATTTTTGTACCTGCTTCCACATTACCATAAGCTACCCCCATACTTCCTAGTATGGAGAAGCATGGGACTTCTTCCTCTTGGCTCCCACAATGCTTAAAAATAAAAGTCACTCTTTGTGAAGTTGTCCATTAAGATCCTTCTGCAAGCTAAACATCCCTGGGCCCTTTTCCTAGTGAACACATGGGCATGGGCCATCCCATGGGCGATCCTTACATATGGTAGGCTCCAACCTTCTAGCAGAGTATGGACCATCTCGGGTTCTTGTACCTGCTTCCGTATCACTCTGCGCACCAGATCCCCATAAGATACCCCCATACTTTCTAGTTATGGAGGAGCATGGGACTTTTACTCTTGGCACCCACAATGCTTAAAAGGACAACTTCACTGTTCGTGAAGTTGAACATTAAGATCCCCCACCCAAGTGACATCAGCCTGGTAAAAATAAGTGACCTTCTGTAAGCTAAACATCCTGGCTGGGTCCTCTTTCTAGTGCACACATGGTCCACTGCCCTATTCATTCACATGGATGATCCTTACATATGGTAGGCTTCAAACTTCTAGCAAAGTATGGACCATCCATAGGATGAGAAGTCATTGTGTGGTTCTTGTACTGCTTCCACATCACTCTGTCCGCATCAGATCTCCATAAGATACCCCATACTTCCTTGTATGGAGGAGCATGTGACTTTTTTCTTTTGGCCCCCACAATGCTTAAAGGGCAACCTCATTCTTTGTGAAGTTGCCCTTTAATTGAACACCCCACCCCTGTGAGGTCAATCTGGTAAAATAAGTGACCTTCTGCAAGCAAAAACGTCCAGGCCGGGTCTTCTTTCTAGTGCACACATGGGCCACTGCGCCATTTATTTCCATGGATGATCATTACATACGGTAGGCTCCAAACTTCCAGCCAAGTATGGGCCATCCACTCTCTGTTTCTTGTACTGCTTCTACAACTCCTTGTCTACACAAGAGCCCCACAAGATATCCTGTACTTCCTAGTATGGGGGAGCAAGTCTATGACTTTCCTTGGCCCCAACAATGCTTAAAGTACACCTTTATTCTTCTTTACCTTCTATTTACATAGATATGCATGGGTTACAACAGCTCAACCCCTGTGAGGTCAACCTGGTAAAATAAGTTACCTTCTGCAAGCAAAATGTCCCGGTTGGGGCCTCCTTCTAGTGAACACACGGGCCACAGCGTCATTCATTCCCATGGATGGTCCATACTCATGGCAGCCTCCAAACGTCCAACAGAGTATGGATCATCCATAGGATAAGAAGTCATTGTCTAATTCTTGTATTTGCTTCCACATCACTTTGTCTACACCACGTAATACCCATACTTCCTAGCATGGATGAGCACGTGACTTTTTCTTTCTTGGCCACCACAATGCTTAAAGGACAACTTCATTCTTTGTGAAGTTGCCCTCCAAGTAGACTCCTTACACCCAATGAGATCAACCTGGTAAAATAAGTTACCTTCTGCAAGCAAAATGTCCTGGCTGGGCCCTCTTTTTAGTGCGCATGTGGGCCACTGCTCCATTCATTCCCATGGATGGTCCTTACTTATGGTAGGTTCAAGCCTCCCAGCAGAGTATGTACCATTCATAGAATGAGCAGTTATTCTCTAGATCTTCTGCTTCCACATCACCTTGTCTACATAAAACAATACCCATACTTCCTAATATGAAGGAGCATGCGATTTTCTTTCTTTCTTGGCACCACAAAGCTTAAAGGACAACTTCGTTTTTCGTGTAAACCTCCCACAGTGTACATTGCACACTCACATTGGTCCTTACCCTTAAGTAGCCCACAATCCAAAGTCCCCATTCATATACTAGGGCCAATTTTTTTTATTTTTTTGTGGACAGAAGCCAATTAACCTACCTGCATGCCTTTGGAGTGTGGGAGGAAACCAGAGTACCCGGAGGAAACCCACGCAGGCACAGGAAGAACATGCAAACTCCAGGCAGGTAGTGTCGTGGTTGGGATTCGAACCAGCAAACCTTTTTACTGCTAGGTGAGAGTGCTAACCACTACACCACTGTGCCGCCCCACCACTGTGCCACCCAGTGAGATCAACCTGGTAAAATAAGCGACTTTCTGCTAGCAAAATGTCTTGCCTGGGTCCTCTTTCTAGTGCATATGTGGGCTACTGCTCCATTCACTCCCGTGGATGGTCCTTACATATGGTAGGCTTCAACCATCCAGCAGAATATGGACCATCCATAGGATAAGAACTAATTCTCAGCTTCTTGTACCTGCTTCCACACCACCTTGTCCACACAAGAGCCCCACAAGAGATCCTGAACTTCCTAGCTGGAAGAGCATATGACTTTCTCGATTGACCCACACAATGCTTACAAGGACAACATTACTATTAGTGAACCCCCCCCCCCCAACCCCTAGTGAGATCAGCCTCGTAATTACCTTGTACAAGCAAAGTGTCCCAGATGGGTCCTTTTTCTACTACAAACACGAGTCACTGCCCCATTCATTCTCATGGATGGACCATGCTTATAGCAGCCTCCAGCCAACCAGGGGTGTATGGACCATCCATAGATATGCATGGGGCTAGAGCTCATTCGCACCCTTGAAAAGGACTCATGAAGTTGTCCTTTAAAGAATCTCCCAGCGAGGTCAACCTGGTAAAATGAGTTACATTTTCCAAGAAAACATCCCAACGGACGCCTCTTTCTAGTACACGTGGGCCACTGCACCGTTCATTCCTATGGATGGTCCCCAGATATGGCAAGTTCCAACCTTGTGACTTCTCTCTTGGTCTAAACAATGCTTAAAGGACAACTTCATTTTTCATGAAGCTGTTCTTTTACGTAACCCTCCCAGTGAGATCAGCCTGGTAAAATAATTTACCTTGTGCAAGCAAAACATCCTGGCTGGGTTCCTCTTGCTAGTGCATACATGTGCCACTGCCCCATTCAGTCCCTTAGATCAGTGGTCATCAACCCCTGTCCTCAGGGCCCACTAACAGGCCAGGTTGCAAGATAACCAAAATACATCACAGGTGATATCATTTGCTGCTCAGTGATTGCAGTATTCTAGTCTGCATCTTCCCCAAGGTAATACATAAAACCTGGCCTGTTAGTGGCCCTGAGGGCGGGGTTGATGACCACTGCCTTAGATGGTCTGTACAAATGGCAGCCTTCAGCCAACCAGGGGGTATGGGCCATCCATGGGATTAGAAGTGATTCTCTGGATCTTGTATCTGTTTCCACATCACCTGGTTTACACCACACGATACCCAAACTTCCTAGTATGGAGGAGCATGCGACTTTGTTTCTGGACCCCCCACAATGCTTAAAGGACAACTTCATTCTCCATGAAGTTGTCCTTTAGGTAAATCCCCCCCCCCCACAGGTCCTAGTGAGATCAAGCTCATGAAAAAAAATTCCACAAGCAAAAATGTCCCAGTTGGGTCCTCTTTCTAATGCACACGTGAGCCACTGCCCCATTCATTTCTATAGATGGTCCGTACATATGGCAGCTTCCAGCCAACCAGGGGAGTATGGGCCATCCATAGATATGCACAGAGTTCCAGCTCTCTTGCACCTTGGGAGAGAACATGGCACCAATACAGCCTTGCCCCTTTGCAAATGTAAGACAAAAATGAAATCTCATTCTCTGGAAAAAGATATTTCTGCGTTCTTAAATTAAAAGTTTATTTTTTTCCTCCTCCAGGTAAAACAACAGACCGCAAAGTGTGCCACGCGCTCTCCAACGTTCAGCCTAGTCCGCCCACGCCAACCTAGGCGGCAAAGAAAACAAAATCTAAAGAAGCTAATTTGAGCGCGGCTTTAAATAAAACATGTGAAAACTTAAAAAAACTCGGGGTGAGTGGTACGAGCCGCGCGGGGGGTGGGCTCCACTGGAGGAAAATTTTAACCCCCCCCCCCCCAATGGAGGCCAGCCGAGGGGTCTTCGAACAAAAGAATAAATGTGATTATAAAGCTGGGAAATCAAACTTGTTTGGATGTTGAGCAATCATTATCACACTTCCAGCTAGGGAGCGCGAATGTGAAAAAAAGGGAGGGGGGAGAAGAAGGGTTGCCATGGTTACCGCTGCCTCGCCAGCAAATTATTAGAAGAGTTCTAAAGTTAGGCTATTCATAGTGAAAAGGTGCCGATGCGCAGACTGCAGACTGATCTCCCACCACCGTTATGAACAGAAGGATTCCAATAAACATTATTTTCATCTCAAAACAGTCAAATAATATAATCCAATTATCAGGTTAGAAAATCCGCGTGCATCTATGGCGGCTTCCACATGAGGTCTGAATGAATCCGACCGCTCTGCGTTTTCTGGAACCAGTTTTGGTCCGGGCATGAAAGAAAAATTCATACAATGTATAGACATCTGCCATTCTATAGATTGGTTCATGTAAACCTCAGACTTGAAAGCTGAACAAAACATATCCCTCTATAGTGGGTACTTGTCTCAGTCCAGAGCACTGAGTGTCATTTCTCTCTGTTACCACCTTCCTCTGCTATCTGCACGAGACACTTCTGACAAGTTTTGCTGACACCAAGAGAAAAATGGTGACAGGGGAGGGAGCTACAGCACACAGACTGCTTGACAGCCTCAGCTCTGTCCTGTGTGAAGGGGGGGGGGGGGGGGCGGGGGTGTCCCTTCTCTGCCTATGTAGGGGCAGTTTATCCACTTCCCTGCCCGGCCTATAGCAGCATGACGGCAAGGCGGTGGTTCAGTTATCCTGGCTGGGCGTCATATGACGTCCAGCAGGATAACAGGCCGGCGCGCGCCAGGCATGTTATCACACTGACACACCGAATCTCCGATCATAGTATGGAGCCTCTGACGAAGGCTCCTTACCACGTGATCAACTGTGACCAATCGCAGCGTGAACCAGAACGTGGTGGTAAATGGCTTTCCTCAGTTTGCGCTGACAGAGAGAGACGATCAGCGGCTCTCCCTATCAGAGGAGGGGGTCTCTGCTGATAATCTGACATCAGCTGTCAGTCAGTGCCCAATCAGGAATGTCTGCCAGTGACCCTCAAGGTGTCAATCAGTGCCCATCAGTAACACCTGTCAGTACCTCATCAGTGCTGCCCATCAGTGCCATTTATTGCCCATCAGTGCCACCTGTCAGTGCCCATCAGATCAGTGCTGCCCATCAGTTCTACATACGAGTGCCTCCTCATCAATGCCAACTCAGTGCCGCCTATCAGTGTCTATCAATTCAACAGATTAGTGCACATCAATTATACATATCAGTGCCAACTCATCAGTGCCCGTCAGTGAAGGAGAAAACAACATTTTATAGAAACGAAGGAAAGTTTTTTTTTCCCCCAAAAATGTCGGGGTTTTTTTTTTAGGTTGATTAGCAAAAATAAAAACCCCAGGGGTATTCAAATATCACCAAAATCCTGACTCGGGAAGGGATGCGGTACAGCAGTCTTTTTCCCTTTAAATGGTGCACACAAGCAGTCATTTATCTTGGAGTTAAACTCAGGACATTCCCTCATTGTTTGAGGTTAACTATATACCACCCCCCCCCCCCCATAACTCCACTGAACAGAGATGATCTTTCCTGGATGGGTAGAATAGCGGCCATTCAGATGACGGTACTCCCTAGACTCTTACTATATATTATTTCTCATCATTGCCAATTCCGATACCATTCACATTCTTAACAAAAAAAACAACAACCTCCCATGTGACGGCACCGCTTTCCTTGTGGAAAAGAGGCCTGTTTGCTGTATGCTTTGCATCCTCCTTCTGAGGCAATACTTTGTGCAAGCCCCCCATGGACAATTAGAGTCCCCATTGATGGTACTATACAGTAAACCTCATTCGGCAAAGCACACACCTGTAAAGAGACAAAGAATTTACCTCTCTGGAACCACTCAAAGCTGTTCTGTTGCAGGAGCCAAAGTCAACTGGGAAACCAACACTTCTGGGAATGCTGATTCTGGTGGTCCCACAGCTCTCACCGGTTCGTCCCGTTGGCCCCACATTATCTCACCGGTTCGTCCCGTTGGCCCCACATTATCTCACCGGTTCGTCCCGTTGGCCCCACATTATCTCACCGGTTCGTCCCGTTGGCCCCACATTATCTCACCGGTTCGTCCCGTTGGCCCCACATTATCTCACCGGTTCGTCCCGTTGGCCCCACATTATCTCACCGGTTCGTCCCGTTGGCCCCACATTATCTCACCGGTTCGTCCCGTCGGCCCCACATTATCTCACCGGTTCGTCCCGTCGGCCCCACATTATCTCACCGGTTCGTCCCGTCGGCCCCACATTATCTCACCGGTTCGTCCCATTGGCCCCACATTATCTCACCGGTTCGTCCCGTCGGCCCACATTATCTCACCGGTTCGTCCCGTCGGCCCCACATTATCTCACCGGTTCGTCCCGTCGGCCCCACATTATCTCACCGGTTCATCCCGTCGGCCCCACATTATCTCACCGGTTCGTCCCGTCGGCCCCACATTATCTCACCGGTTCGTCCCGTCGGCCCCACATTATCTCACCGGTTCGTCCCGTCGGCCCCACATTATCTCACCAGTTCGTCCCGTCGGCCCCACATTATCTCACCGGTTCGTCCCATCGGCCCCACATTATCTCACCGGTTCGTCCCGTTAACCACACATCTCACCGGTTCCTCCTGTTGACCCCACATTATCCCACCAGTTCCTCCCATTGACCCCACATTATTGTAGGGCACAGTAATAAGCAAGGTCAGACGAGGGAACCAAAGAGAGGTGTTGGGAGCCACAAAGACAGTCTCACAGAGAAAGAGAAGATATGGAAGCCTATGGAGACACTGGATTAAGGAACCTGAACTATAATCACCAGGAGGCCTTGTTAACCTTCCATCCTGTCATAATAAACCTCTTCAGCAAAGCACACACACCTGTGAAGAGGAGAAGATAGATACTGCACTAGCACTACTCAATGCGGTTCCATCACAGGAACCAAAGTCACTGGGAAACCAACACTTCTAGGAACACTGCTCTCAGTAGCCCCCCCCCCCCCGGCAGCTCTCACTGGTTGGTCCCATTGACCCCACATTATTGTTGGACACAGTAATAAGTCAAGTCAGGGGAAGAGACCAGAGAAAGTTGTTGGGGGCTACAAAGATTGCCAAGAAGAAGCCAATGGAGACGTTTGGAACCATCATCATCAGGAGGACTGGTTGACCTTACGCTGCACCAGAGCAGTCTATGAATCCACTGAAGGATGCTGCCTCCATCCCTCCCTCATACACCATCGTGGACAGAAATGGTAAACACACAAAGGAAATCGATGAACAAAAGGAGGAGAGGTGATACAGAGGAAAGTGGGGCAATGCAAGGAAGTATGTCAAGCGAGATAAAAAATATAACTGAACAAAAGAGAGAGACACCAAATCCCAACAGACGGAGGAGAGCCGGGCCGGCGTGGAGGAAACGATGAGGGATTGAGAAAATGCCAAGACAAGTACAGAGCCTCACGGCACAGTCGCTGCGCAACTCCGACCATCCATCATTCTAAGAGCTTCATCTACCCATTATCCTCCAGCACGACGGTTCTCTGTCCCGGAGGTGTGCAATGGTCCCCGAGCTGGCGGGAGGCTTGCTGGAAACAGGCCGGCTCGCCAGAAACAGAGACCATTTTATTAGACTGCTTGTAAATATAAAAGGCACCAGTTATTACATCAAATATATAAGTACTTGAAGGTGTCCTGGTAACGCTTCTTGCAGCCCCTCCCTGCACAGCAGGGCTGGAGTGTGAAAAAGCGACACAAGGAGCCAAATCAGTTGATGTGCTGTTTTCAAACAAAAGTGGAGCTACTCTAACTACATGTCACCACCCACTGTCATTGTACGTTGGCTGTTAGGACGCTAAATACCTTTGTTATGGCAGCAGATAGCTACCATAACACTGGTATCTTTTTAAACAACGGGCAGTCCGCTTTCACAAAAAAAGTGGTCTCTGCTGCAGATTTGCCGCAAAATCACTTTTATCAGCGGCGGAAGAGGTACCTCCTGCTGCCCCCTGGTGGTCTCCGTCGCTTACCAGAGCCGTTCGGGCCCTCTCCCCTCTGAGACATGGAGGCGCATGGGGAGTAAGATGGCCCCTCACTCAGTGCCATACGATTGGATGACGGAAGCAACGACCCAATGGTTTTAAAAAGGGGAAAAAAAAAAAAATTCAAATAAAATCCTTTTTTTTTTTTTTTTTTTTTTTTTTATAAAATTTTGGTGTAAATATGAAATGTGAGGTCTTTTTGACACCCAAGATCTCACATTAATGAGGTCCTGTCATGTTTTCTTTCCTTCTTGTAATGGGAATAAAAAAGTGACCCAATTTTTTTTTTTTTTTTTTTTTTAAAAGACAGTGTAAAAATAAAAAATCAAGTAAAATAAATAAGAGAAAAAATAAGAAAGAAAAAATTCTGATGCGCGACTTGTTGGGTATCAATTTACTCAGTGTAACATGATTTTTCACAATATAAAAAGAAAAAAAAAAAAAAAAGGCTAAGTTTACTGTTGTCTTTTTTTTTTTTTTTTTTATCAAAAAAAGTGTATTTTTAGCCCAAAAATTTGCACTTCTGAGACTGCGGCGCAAATACGGTGTCACAGAAAGTATTGCAAGGAACACCATTTTATTTTCTAGGGTGTCTGAAAGAAATATTTTTTATATAGAATATATATATTAATATATATATATTAATATATATATATTAATATATATATATATATATATATATATTTTTTTTTTTTTTTTTTTTTTTTTTTTTTTTAGAAAAAAAATAAAAACTGATTTTAACTTCTAAACACCAAATCTCAAAAGGAGGCTCGGTGCAAAAGTCATTAAAGTGATTGTAAAGGCTTTTTTTTTTTTTTTTTTCTCCCCGATTGGCTGATTGACTTTAACTGACAGCCGCGGGAGCCAAAGCGCTGCTGCGGTCTCTCAGCCAAAATCAGGAGGAATGTCCCGGACAGCTTAGAGATGCATGGACATCGCTGGACAGAGAAGGGGCTCAGGTAAGTAATTAGGGGGGTGCTGCTACACACAGAAGGCTTTTTATTTTAATGCACCTTCTGCCTTTACAACTCCTTTAATTCTGAAGTGTAAATGTCATTTGACTTCTATCGATGGAATGATTGGATGACTCTGGGTTCACCACCGCCGGTACGGGGTGAAGTCGGTCTACAAATTTATCTCCAGCAGAGGAAATAATAAGATGTTCTGAGTCTCTCCTGCTATAATATACGGTTCGGTGGGACTGAAGAGTCACTTTAGCGCTCAGCGTGTCATTTACTATGGAGACGCTTCTGCAGATTCCATGTTTTTATGCGCGGCGGCGTCCGGGCAAAGATCAATGTTTTATCGGCGCTGCTCCCCGCTGGGAGATTCAGAGGCGCGCAATACAGACCATAAATGTGCGCAGCGCGGCAGAGACAGACAATTTAGCGCAGCGGCACGGCTTGTCCTCATCGGAATATAAAACTCGGGAGGAAAGCGGGAGGGGGGGAGGAGAGGAAAAATAAATTTAAAAAAAAATCGCTGGCCGGCGCTCTGTGGCTTCGCTTCTAAGGATTGTCATTAGAGGGGGTGAACCGGCATCATTATGGGGCCACAAAGGCCAGTTCATTGGATTTTAGTTCTCAGCAAGAAGCTTTCCCAACACTGAAATTATAAAATGTCTTAAGAGACCCTGTCCTCTACTTAAAGTAAAAGTACCGAAAAACAAAAAAAGTATTTAAAAAATATGCCAGAAAATGCAACTTCTCCAGGAGGAGGAGACCATTCCCCACCACAACCCCAACCCTTCTTTCAGAGCACAGCCCTCACCCCTTCTTCCAGAGCACAGCCCTCAACCCTTCTCCTAGAGCACCGCCCTCAACCCTTCTTCTAGAGCACCGCCCTCAACCCTTCTTCTAGAGCACCGCCCTCAACCCTTCTTCTAGAGCACCGCCCTCAACCCTTCTTCTAGAGCACCGCCCTCAACCCTTCTTCTAGAGCACCGCCCTCAACCCTTCTTCTAGAGCACCGCCCTCAACCCTTCTTCTAGAGCACAGCCCTCACCCCTTCTTCCAGAGCACAGCCCTCAACCCTTCTCCTAGAGCACCGCCCTCAACCCTTCTTCTAGAGCACCGCCCTCAACCCTTCTTCTAGAGCACCGCCCTCAACCCTTCTTCTAGAGCACCGCCCTCAACCCTTCTTCTAGAGCACCGCCCTCAACCCTTCTTCTAGAGCACCGCCCTCAACCCTTCTTCTAGAGCACCGCCCTCAACCCTTCTTCTAGAGCCCAGCCCTCAACCCTTCTTCTAGAGCCCAGCCCTCAACCCTTCTTCTAGAGCCCAGCCCTCAACCCTTCTTCTAGAGCCCAGCCCTCACCCCTTCTTCTACTATTAGAGCACAGACCTCACCCCTTCTTCTTCTAGAGCACAGCCCTCACCCCTTCTTCTTCTAGAGCACAGCCCTCACCCCTTCTTCTTATAGAGCACAGCCCTCACCCCTTCTTCTTATAGAGCACAGCCCTCACCCCTTCTTCTTATAGAGCACAGCCCTCACCCCTTCTTCTTATAGAGCACAGCCCTCACCCCTTCTTCTTCTTCTAGAGCACAGCCCTCACCCCTTCTTCTTCTTCTAGAGCACCGCCCTCAACCCTTCTTCTTCTAGAGCACCGCCCTCAACCCTTCTTCTTCTAGAGCACCGCCCTCAACCCTTCTTCTAGAGCACAGCCCTCAACCCTTCTTCTTCTAGAGCACCGCCCTCAACCCTTCTTCTAGAGCACAGCCCTCAACCCTTCTTCTAGAGCACAGCCCTCAACCCTTCTTCTAGAGCACAGCCCTCGACCCTTCTTCTAGAGCACCGCCCTCAACCCTTCTTCTAGAGCACCGCCCTCAACCCTTCTTCTTCTAGAGCACCGCCCTCAACCCTTCTTCTAGAGCACAGCCCTCAACCCTTCTTATAGAGCACAGCCCTCAACCCTTCTTCTAGAGCACAGCCCTCAACCCTTCTTCTAGAGCACAGCCCTCAACCCTTCTGGGAGTGTCTTCATTCATCTGCAGAGAAAAGTAATCAGCTTTGATCTAAATGATGAGGTAATTTGAAGAAACCTGACAATTAACCACCTCCCCTCCGCCGTATTGTAATATGATGGGCGCAAGGTGGCGCTCTTGTTCTGGGATAATGTCATATGAGGCCGTCTCACTTATGCTGCGGTTCTCCCCATCCGTCTGGTGGATCAGATGACAGTCAGATGGAAATGGACAGACAGTCCATTTCCAGCCGACCGCCCCATAGAGAACGGCGGGCTGTGTCTGCACAGTGGAGCGGACACAAACCTGCCATCCGCTTGCTCATCAGGGATTACCAGAGATTCCTCCCCACTGAGCTGGCTGATCCACATGATGGAGCCCACCATGTCTGTGCAAGGGGCCCTAACCACTTCCTATCTGAGCCAATTCTGGCACAAAAAAAAAAAAAAATCATAATTTTTTTTTCTAGAAAAATACTCAGACCCCCCCCAACATTAGAAATGTTTTTTTTAGCAGAGACCCTGGGGAGTAAAATGGCAGTCGTTGCAACTTTTTATGTTACACAGTATTCGTGCTTTTTCAGATGCATTTTATTTTTATTTTTTATGGTGCTAAACTTCGGTATGTAAAAATCTCCATAGGCATGGCTTTAAAAAATGTTTACAGGTTACCACTTTAGTGTCACAGAAGAGGTCTAGCGATAGAATTATTCCTCTTGTTCTGACGCATGCGGCGATACCTCACATGTGTGAATTGTGGGCGCGACTTATGTATGTGTTCGCTTCTGTGCGCGAGCACGCGGGGACAGGGGGCGCTTTCAATTTTTTTTTTTTTTTTTTTTTTTATTTTTTTTACTTTTCTTTTTTACACTTTCTCTTCAAAAAATTTTTTTGATCACTTTTAGTCCTATTACAAGGAATATAAACAACCCTTGTAATAGGAATAGTGCAAGACAGGTCCTTTTTATGCAGAGATGTGGGGTCCACAAGACCTCATATCTCTCCTCCAGGCTGGAAAGGCTGAGATAAAAAAACAAAAACAAACACAAACCCTCTATCGGGCTTTCCAGCCGAATCCCCAGCATTGTTTACTTCTGCCGGGCAGGACACGACGTTGAGCCCCCATTGCAACTCTGGCCCCCCCGCCTCCCGAGTGACCACCACAGCAAGGAGCGTGCTATGGGGCACCCAAGCCGAGGCGCTGCTCTGTGTGTCAATGTAGACATGGAGCCGTCGCTCGGCCCCGCCCCCTCTCTCTCCTCATTGGCTTACTGACTTTGATTGACAGCAGCAATGGCACCAATGGCACCCCCCGGCTGCTACATCTTGGCTAATCAGGAGGGGAGAGGGGGAGAGTCCTGGACAGCCAACGCTCCTGTGCAACATCGCTGGATTGAGTCCCAGGATGGGGTGGGTGCTGCTCGGACGGTCAGCAGGCTCTCAGCTCTGGCCGGCATGCTCTGCACTCACCTGTCAGGATGTTTTCGGCCAGGACGTTCACCTGCACCTCCACCGAGTGCTTTGACGTGTAGGTGATTTCCGCACTGACGTGACCCACTTCTCCGATACACATGGGCGACAGGAAGTCTGTGCGCTCCACACGGGCCAACGCCGCCACGCATTTCTCCTAGAAGAGAATGGAGAAAAAAGGTCAGACGGAAAAAAATATTATTATTACAACAATAAAAGCAGAACTAGCAATAAGGACTGGAAAAGTGCAATGACTCCATACGTCCAATCACAGCTCAGCTTGTATTACTGAATGAGGAGGAGGAGGAGGAGGAGGAGAAAGAAGAAAGACAGAAGACAGAAGGAGAAGAAGAAGAAGAAGACAGAAGGAGAAGGAGAAGGAGAAGAAGAAGACAGAAGGAGAAGAAGAAGACAGAAGAAGAAGACAGAAGGAGAAGGAGAAGAAGAAGAAGAAGACAGAAGGAGAAGGAGAAGGAGAAGGAGAAGGAGAAGGAGAAGGAGAAGGAGAAGGAGAAGGAGAAGGAGAAGGAGAAGGAGAAGGAGAAGGAGAAGGAGAAGGAGAAGGAGAAGGAGAAGGAGAAGGAGAAGGAGAAGACAGAAGGAGAAGGAGAAGGAGAAGGAGAAGGAGAAGGAGAAGGAGAAGGAGAAGGAGAAGGAGAAGGAGAA
>NW_027507788.1:225139434-225185305 GCF_037356315.1 Lithobates pipiens
AAACTCTACAGAAACTCTTTGCGGAAGAAAAGAAGGAGGGGAAAGAAAAAGGAAGGGAAAGGGAAGAGAAAGAACGGAAAAAGGAAAGAGAACGGAAAAAGGAAGGGAAAGGGAAGAGAAAGGGAAAAAGGAAAAAAGGGAAGAGGCAAGGGAAAAGGAAAAAGGAATAGAATGGAAGGGAAAGGGAAGAGAAAGGAAAAAGGGAAAAGGAAGAAAAAGGAAGGGAAGAGAAAGGAAAAAGGAAGGGAACAGAATGGAAAAAAGGAAGGGAACAGAAAGGAAAAAAGGAAAGGGAAGAAAAAGGAAGGGAAGAGAAAGGAAAAAGGAAGGGAAGAGAAAGGAAAAAGGAAGGGAAGAGAAAGGAAAAAGGAAGGGAAGAGAAAGGAAAAAGGAAGGGAAGAGAAAGGAAAAAGGAATAGAATGGAAGGGAAAGGGAAGAGAAAGGAAGAGAGAGAAAAAAGGAAAGGGAAAGGGAGGAAGGGAAAAAAGAGAAAAAATAAAGAGAAAAGGAAAAAGGGAAGGGAGGAAGTAGAGAAGGAAGAAGGAGGGTCGGGGGGGGGGGGGGGGGAGGCAGGAAAGAGGATTAATGAGAAAAGTGAAAAAACAAAAAACGAGAAAAGGAAAAGAAAAGAGGAAAAACACAGAGAAAAGCAAAAAATAAATAAAAAGGAAGAAGAGAAAAAGGAAGGTGAAGAAAAGAAGGCAGAAAATGAAAGAGCAAAGAAAAAAGAAAACAACAAAAAGAAAAAAAGGAAGGAGGCTGAGAGCAGAAAGAAGAGAAGAAAAAATAAAATAAAAGAAGTGAAAAGAGAAGAATAGAAAAAAGGGGAGAAAAGTGGAAAGAGAGGAGAAAAAGTTGCCACTTGTCCTCTGTGTGTTACTATTGAGCAGTCCCTAGTCTGGTAGAGGAATGCAGCGCAGTAGTCCTGACACCAACAGGTCATCTTCTTACACAGAAATGACAGACGGGTGAAGATGAAGAAAGATGAAAAGCTCTTCAACTTCTACCATCAAAAAAAAAAAAAAAAAAGTGTGACAGGGCAGCACCTAAACTTCTGCTTTATTGCTTCTTACAACACTTCAAAAGCAAAGTAGCAAAAAGAACAAAGATAGCCGCACTCCAGAACAAAAGCCGCCATAAAGATTTACTGAGCCAACGGAGGCAAGGCAAACCACCTGAAAAACCTTCCCTACTGACGCATTTCACTCACAAGGAGCTTATTCATAGAGTGGAGTTTACCAGGTGGGGGGGGATTGTTTCACACGTGGATCAGTCTAAATACTTGTAACCGACTGACAATCTTTGAAGAAACAACCTGGATACTTATACAATATAGCCAAAGTATCTAATTATGTCTAATAAATCTATAACCAATCATGTGCTAAAAAAAAAAAAAAAAAAAAAAAAAAAAACTAATCTAAACAATCTTACATCTTACATCTAAAAAAAACTAATCTAAACAATCTTACATCTTACATCTAAAAAAAAACGAATCTAAACATAAGCACGTTTAATGAAATTCTTTCATAGTATAAATACAATAAACTGTGTGAACAATGTTATACAGCCCCCCTCTTTCCTTTGCAACTATTAAATCCTAAGACCTTTATTAATAATGTATTAATAAATGATTAAGATTAATTTTGGAAAACCATTACACACACATATCATGTGGAGATATCGGAGCACGCAGCATAGATAAAATGTTGTGTTTTATAGGAAGACAAACCAAGACGTAGGAAGTGGAAGGCGCTCGATCGTTTACAGCCGTCATTCTCCTCCAGAGTCCCGTTACTGGGGGGGCTCCTTGACCTATGGCTGATTGACCTCCCATTCTATGGTGTCTACATGTCCACGGCCGGCCACATTACTCCAATCACCTTTTTAGTGGTCTGTAAATGGGGATTTCTTGTCACTGGCCATCGATATAAAAGACATTTCTAAAAAGGTGGACGTTTTTTTTTCACCTTAATGCATTTTCTGATCCAGCCCAATCTTCATCCAAGAGTAGTGGCTCTCCCCTCCTCATAGGCTCATGGACCATTGGCTCCCACTGCTTTCAATCACAGCCAGTGAGGAGGAAGCGGGAGAAGGGTCATGGGGCCAAGCCATGTGTTAATGGACACATAGGTGCTATGGTGGGCACTCAGCGGGGTGGAAGGAGCCAGGAGAACCAGCAGGGGACCCAAGAAGAAGAGGATTGGGGCTGCTCTGTGCAAAACCCATTACACAGAGCATGCAAGTAGGGATGCACCGATACCATTTTTTTTTTTTTTTTTTTTTTATACTTGCCGATACCAATTACTGATACCTACCGCAACAGTTTTGCTTTCACTTCAGCTGTCAGCAATGGTACAAAGCATTGAAAAAGTTATTTACAAATGAAATAGATTTTTTTTTTTATTTTGCGCTTTTTCAATGTGAAATAAAGCAAGCAAAAAAAAAAAAAAGCTGTAATTGTTTACAAATTTAAATTGTTGAAAAAGCAGGGAAATAATTAAAATGGAGGAGAATAGGCTGATTAGAGTAAATTAAGGGTTTATAAGGGGTTAAACATTAGGAACATTTGTTCATCCCTTTGATCTGCAGATGAAGAAACAGAAAGATTCAAAAAGAAACAATGTTTCTTTTTAATTTTAGTGTTTCAGTGGGGCTGCTTTGTTTGACAGCTCCAATTACAGGATTTCTTTAAGCCCTTGTACACACGATCGGACATTCCGACAACAAAACCCGTCGGACAAAGTTGTCGGAATATCCGATCGTTGGCAACGTGATGACGTTATTTCGTTACGACGGGACTACGTTCAGGCTAGTAGCCAATAGCTTTGGTCTCGCAATTTGATCTGAGCATGCGTGGCACTTTTTCCGATCGGAATTCTCTACAAACGATCGGACAAAGTTCAATCGGATCATGTTGTCGGAAAATTTTATAGCCCAGCTCTAAAAAACTTTGTTGGTCGAATATTCAGATGGAAACAGTCCGATGGAGCCCACACACACAGTAGGATTATCCGACAACACGGTCCGATCGGACATTTTCCGTGTCAGCTGTCAACAGGGGAGACTCGCTGACATCTCAAAGAGCCACAAAAGTATCGGCGCATTTGCACGAGTACCAACACATGTGCAAATACTCCGTATCGGCACTGATACTAGTATCAGTGCAACCCTAGAGGCAAGCATGACAGCATAACATGACCGCTTCCCTACTGGCCAGATATGTCACGGTAGGGAACCGGTCATACCAGGGTCATGGTTGAGGCTACAAATTTTCAATATTTCCAAATTCAAAATTTTCCAATTTCTGAGATTCCGAATTTCCCAATTTCCGGAATCATTATTTTCCTCAAAATTCTACAAACAATCCCCATAATGACAACGAGAGAAGTTTTTTTAAATCTTTGCAAATTTATAAAAAATGTAAAAAAATGTTCACAAGTATCACAGCCTTTGCTCAGTACTTTGGTGAAGCTCCTTTGGCACCAATTACAGCCTCCAGTCTTGGTGAGTATGATGCTACAAGCTCGACACACCTATTTTTGGGCAGTTTCTCCCATTCTTCTTTGCAGGACCTCTCAAGCTCCATCAGGTTGGACGGGGAGTGTCGGTGCACAGCCATTTTTCAGATCTCTCCAGAGATGTTCAAATTTAGTTCATGTCCGGGCTCTGGTTGGGCCACTCAAGGACATTCACAGTTTTTTCCGGTAGCCACACCTTTGCTATCTTGGCTGTGTGCTTAGGGTCGTTGTCCTGTTGGAAGATGAACCTTTGCCCCAGTCTGGGGTCCAGAGCTCTCTGGAGCAGGTTTTCATCAGGTCTCTGTACATTGCTGCAGTCAACATCATTCCCTCAATCCTGACTAGTCTCCCATTTCCTGCCACTGAAAAACATCCCCACAGCATGATGCTGCCAACACCATGTTTCACTGTAGGGATGGTATTGGCCAGGTGATGAGCGGTGCCTGGTTTCCTCCAGACATGGCCCTTGCCATTCAGACCAAAAGAGTTCAATCTTTGTTTTATCAGACCAGAGAATTTTGTTTCTCATGGGCTGAGAGTCCTTCAGGTGCCTTTTGGCAAACTCCAGGTGTGATGTCATGTGCCTTTTACTGATGAGTGGCTTCTGTCTGGCCACTCTACCATACAGGCCTGATTGGTGGAGTGCTGCAGAGATGGTTGTTCTTCTGGAAGGTTCTCCTCTCTCCACAGAGAAACATTGGAGCTCTGTCAGAGTGACCATCGGGTTCTTGGTCACCTCCCTGACTATGGTTCTCCTCCCCCAATCGCTGTTTGGCCGGGCGGCCCGCTCCAGGAAGAGTCCTGGTGGTTCCAAAACATCTTCCATTTACAGATGATGGAGGCCGCTGTGCTCATCGGACCTTCAATGCCTGCAGAAATGTATCTGTACCCTTCCCCCGATCTGTGCCTCCATACAATCCTGTCTCGGAGGTCTAAAGACAATTCCTTGGACTTCATGGCTTGGCTTGTCCTCTGACATGCACTGTTACCTGTGGGACCTTCTATAGACAGGTGTGTGCCTTTCCAAATCATGTCCAATCAACTGACTCTACCACAGGTGGACCCCAATCAAGTTGTAGAAACGTCTCGAGGATGATCAGTGGAAAAAGGAGGAACCTGAGATCAGTGCTGAGTGTTATGGCAAAGACTGACACTTATGTACATGGGAGGAGCCTGTGATACTTATGTACATGGGGAGGAGCCTGTGATACTTATGTACATGGGAGGAGCCTGTGATTACTTATGTACATGGGAGGAGCCTGTGATACTTATGTACATGGGAGGAGGAGTCTGTGATACTTATGTACATGGGAGGAGCCTGTGATACTTATGTACATGGGAGGAGCCTGTGATTACTTATGTACATGCGAGGAGCCTGTGATTACTTATGTACATGGGAGGAGCCTGTGATTACTTATGTACATGGGAGGAGCCTGTGATTACTTATGTACATGGGAGGAGGAGTCTGTGATACTTATGTACATGGGAGGAGCCTGTGACTACTTATGTACATGGGAGGAGCCTGTGATTACTTATGTACATGGGAGGAGCCTGTGATTACTTATGTACATGGGAGGAGCCTGTGATTACTTATGTACATGGGATTTTTTTTCTGTGTTTTTATTTTTAATAAATTTGCAAAAGACTTCAAACAAACTTCTTTCACACATTATGGGGGAGTGTTTGTAGAATTTCGAGGAAAATAATGAATTTTGGAAAAAGGCTGCAACATAACAAAATGTGGAAAAAAAGTGAAGCGCTGTGAATACTTTCTGGATGCACTGTGTTAGGTTTAAAAAAAGAAAAAAATACCTCATTGGAATCCATGCATCTGCTGTAGATTAGGGGGCCGAACGCATAAGAGAAGGAGAAAGAATTAAGAGAAGAAAGAAAGAAGAAAGAGAAGAAAGAAAGAAGAAAGAGAAGAAAGAGAAAAAAGAGAAGAAAGAGAAGAAAGAAAGAAGAAAGAGAAGAAAGAAAGGAAGAAAGAAAGAAGAAAGAAAGAAGAAGAGAAGAAAGAAAGAGAAGAAAGAAAGAGAAGAAAGAAAGAGAAGAAAGAGAAGAAAGAGAAGAAAGAAAAAGAAAGAAGAAAGAGAAGAAATAGAAGAAAGAGAAAAAAGAGAAGAAAGAGAAGAAAGAAAGAAGAAAGAGAAGGAAGAAAGAAAGAAGAAAGAAAGAAAGAAAGAGAAGAAAGAAAGAAGAAAGAAAGAAGAAAGAGAAGAAAGAGAGAAGAAAGAGAAGAAAGAGAAGAAAGAAAGAGAAGAAAGAGAAGAAAGAAAGAGAAGAAAGAAAGAAGAAAGAGAAGAAAGAGAAGAAAGAAAGAAGAAAGAGAAGAAAGAAAGAGGAAAGAGAAGAAAGAAAGAGAAGAAAGAAAAGAAAGAAAGAGAAGAAAGAAAAGAAAGAAAGAGAAGTAAGAAAGAGAAGAAAGAAAGAGAAGAAAGAAAGAGGAGAAAAAGAGGAGAAAGAAAGAGAAGAAAGAAAGAAGAAAGAGAAGAAAGAGGAGAAAGAAAGAAGAAAGAGAAGAAAGAGAGAAAAACAAGACGACGACCAGTATGTATCCCATAGTTTGTAGACACTATAACTTTAATGCAAACCAATCGATTATACGCTTATTGGATTTGAAGGGGTTGTAAAGGTAAATGTTTTTTCACCTTAATGCATTCTATGCATTAAGGTGAAAAAACATCTCACAGTGCCGGAGCCCCCAGTCCCCCCCCCCCCGTTTTACTTACCTCACCCCTCGAAAGTCCCGCGCTCGCCCCCGACTTCCTCTTCACCACTCAGCCTGGCCGCTGATTGGCTGGAGTGGATGGATTGAAGGCAGCGCAGCCATTGGCTCGCGCTGCTGTCAATCACATCCAATGACGCGGCGCGCCGGGGGGAGGGGGCTGTGTGATACAGCGAGCGGCTATAGCCCCTGGCTGTATCACTGGAGCGTGCCCGCAGGTGCTTCTCACCATGCAAAGGGAGCTCGCATGAACGTGAGAAGTACCTGTGGGAAGAAGCAGAGACAGCTGCCGAGGGACCCCAGAAGAGCAAGTTCGGGGCCACTCTGTGCAAAACGAGCTGCACAGTGGAGGGAAGTATAACAGGTTTGTTATTTTAAGAGAAAAAAAAAAAAAATACCACCTTTACAATCCCTTTAAATCTTTTTCTACCAAAGACATGAAGCAGAATACCATTTTTGGCCCAAACTTATGAAGAAATTTGCTTTTAAAATCTGATATGTTTCATATCAGAAAGTAAAAATATATATTTTTTTCCCAAAATGTTCGGTCTTTTTTTTTTTTTTTAAGAGGAAAAAAAAAAAAAAAAATGAACATTTTGGAAACAAAACTATATTTTTACTTTCTGATATGAAAACCTATCCAATGTTAAAAGCAAATTTCTTTTATAAATTTGGGCCAAAAATGTATTCTGCTACATGTCTTCGGTTAAATAAAAAATAAATAAATAAAAAACAAACACACACCCAGTACCACCAAAAGAAAGCTGTATTTGTGTGAAAAAAAAATTTTTATTTTCTAAATGACCTGGTAATGAAGGGGGGGGGGGTAAAAAACCTTCCGGAGATCAAGTGATTGATAATGCATCGCATCGCATCAGCAGAATATAGCATTATAGATGGGACAGTACAGTGCGACTCCTAGAAGCTCCATGGTGGGACACGTCTCTCAGAATTAGCGCTACCTATCCACAGTTTGCCACTAACCCCACCGCTCAGAACTGCTCAACTGTTTTTATAAGTTTGGCTCAACTTTAGCCTTGGAAACCGATTGATAAAATTGGCTGATCGGCTGATCGGCCGGCTCACAGAACCGCAGGTGGATCAAACATAAAGGTTACTTTCAGTGAATAATGCGGAGATGGAAACCAAAACTTCATGGCCTCAAAACTTGTCCTTACCCCGGACTTGCTGTTGCAGTGACGGGTGCTGATGATGGCTCCAGCTTCCTCAATCATCTTCAGAATGGTTCCACCGTGTACATTCCCCGCTATGTTGGCGTCATCTGGACGCATAATCCTGCCGAGGAGCAAAAAGCAGATTATAGATCAATATCTATACGACTTCGTTTCCCCCCCCCCCCCCCCAAGTTCAAATATTTCATTAGTTAGTAAAATCTGCCATCACCTACAAAACAGCCATCAAGTATCTCGGAAGTCTCTATGGAGATGTCCACTAAACAACGTGGATCCAGATCCAAGTCCCTCATGGATGGGTCAGCATTTGAAGTCCATTTTAGGGCCGGTTCACACTGCAGGCGATGCGAGGCGACACCGACTTGCCTCGCCGCGACCTGCCACGACCTCAGCGGCAACTTGCAGATGACTTCTGTATAGAAGTCAATGCAAGTCGCCCCGAGGTCGCCCAGAAGTAGTACAGGAACCTTTTTTCTGAGTCGGAGTGACTCGAGTCGCTCCTCTCAGAATGGTTCCATTGTACAGAACGGGGGCGACTTGTCAGATCGAGGCGAGGCGAGTCGTGTCGCCTCGCATCGCCCGCAGTGTGAACCGGCTCTTAGGCTCGTTTGACGGCGACATCAACAACGGAGTAAACCGGATATTCATTTATATATTACACGGCTACGACACTAGTGAGAATCTTAAACTGGAATCACTATTGGGACTAATAAGATCTGGGTCAAAGTAGGACACACTATATTGTCATAAGTATTGGGACGCCTGTCTTTACATGAACTTTAATAGCCTAACAGTCTTAGTCTGGAGGGTTCAATATTGAGTTGACCCTTTGCAGCTATAACAGATTCAGCTCTTCTGGGGAGGCCGTCCATAAGGTCTAGGAGATGTGTCTATGGGAATGTTTGATCATTCTTCCAGAAGAGCATTTGTGAGGTCAGACACTGAAGTTGGACGAGAAGACCTGGCTCACAGTCTACGCTTCAATTCATCCCAAAGGTGTTCTATTGGGTAGCGGTCAGGACTCTGTGCAGGCCAGTCAAGTTCCTCCACCCCAAACTCGCTCCTCCATGTCTTAATGGACCTTGCTTTGTGCCCCGGTCCAAATCATATGGTGATGGTGGTAGGGGGGAGGGGGATTATGGTGTGGGGTGTTTTTCAGGGGAAGACGTCGGCATACCAAGACATTTTGGACAATTTCATTCTCCCAACTTTGAGGGAACAGTTTGGGGGCGGCCCCTTCCTGTTCCAACATGACTGCCCACCAGTGCACAAAGCAAGGTCCATAAAGACATGGATGAGTGAGTTTGGGGTGGAGGAACTTGATTGGTCTGCACAGAGTCCTGACCTCACCCCGATAGAACACCTTTGGGACGAATTCGAGTGGAGACTGCGAGCCAGGCCTTCTCGTCCAACATCTGTGCTTGACCTCACAAATGCTTTTCTGGAAGAACGATTTTTTTTTAGACTCATCTTTTATAATTTTTTATATTTCAACAATATATATTTTACAATTATTAAAAATTCTAGCGATTTCCTTTTTTTTGGAGTTTCAAGTTATCACAATAACATTGTTATCTTGTTTTTTTTTTTATGAACCTTAATGAGGTTGGGGTCCCTTGTTAATTTGACATGGGGGGGGGGGGGGGTTATTTACAAAAGGCAAATTCATTTAGCACTACAAGTGCAAAATGCACTTGAGATTGCACTGAAAGAGCACTTGGAAGTGCAGTCGCTGTGCACATGCAAGGAAACTTAAAAAAAAAAAAAAAAAACAGCATTTTAGCCTGCACATGATTGGATGATAAAATCGTCAGAGCTTCCCCTCGTTTCAGCTCAGCAGAGCTTCCCCTACAGCGACTGCACTTCCAAGTGCACTTGCAGTGCAATTTCAAGCACACCTTGCACTTGTAGTGCTAAATGAATTTGCCTTTTGTAAATAACCCCGATAGTCTTTTTTGACATGTACCTGCCTGCCTACAAAAAAAAATTTCATTTTTTAATAAAAACACATAGGAAATAAAAAAAAATATATATATATCCATTTTTTTCTGGTTGAGAAAATAAAGAGGAAGGCAACACTGGAGACACTTATGGAATCTGTGAAGCCTTTTGTCCCCCAGGGCACACATCAAGTCAGTGGAAAACAAAATTGGGATCTTGAGGAGTACATATAATAGGGAGCACAATCTGGTCCAGGACTCCTAGAGATCAGGAACAGCAGCAGATGACATCTATGTCCCCAGGCTGTGGTACTACAACAGCCTGCGTCTTCTGTCAGACCAGACTGAAGCCAGGCAATCACTTTCGACTCTTCCGTGCAGCATTCCCTCCACGCTTCTCTGCAGCCTTCCTTGGAGGCTGTGCCTCTGGTGGTGGACTTGTGGTAGGAGGAGGAGGAGGAGGAGGAGGAGGAGGACACATCCCTTGTAATAGACACCCCTTGTAATAGAAAAAAATGCATGACAGGACCTCTTAAATATGAGGAGATTTGGGGTCAGAAAGACCTCAGATCTCATATTTGGACTTAAATGCAATAAAAAAAATAAAAAATAAAAGAAAAAACAGAGAAATGTGTCTTTAAGATGTATGGGCGGAAGTTTTGACGTCACTTCTGCCCTGCTATAGTACGGAGATGAGTGGGGGCCATCTTCCCTTCACTCGTCTCCATACACAGCCATGACCAGGCTTTAGAAAATGGCACAGGGCATGGGAGAGTGGCAGGAAGGGGGGGGGGTGTCTCTTCTCTCCTGCGGCCGATGACGGCGATCTTGCAGCGAATCGCCGAAGAGACCACCATTATCTTAAACTGGACCGCTGGCTCTAAAGATGGATACCTCGATTGTGGCAGCAGCTGCTTCTGTTAGCGAGATATCTATCTTCAAACTGCCGACTTATATGTCGGCAAGTGGTTAAAAATTGAAATCATATCCCCTCTCAGGTGTCTCTTCTCCAGAGAGAATAAGTTCAGAGCTCACAACCTTTCCTCATAACTAATATCCTCCAGACCCTTTATTAGCTTTGTTGCCCTTCTTTGTAGTCGCTCCATTTCCAGTACATCCTTCCTGAGGACTGGTGCCCAGAACTGGACAGTATACTCCAGGTGCGGCCAGACCAGAGTCTTGTAGAGGGGAGAATTATCCTTTTATTTCTGGAGTTGATCCCCTTTTTAATGCCAATATTCTGTTTGCTTTGTTAGCAGCAGCTTGGCATTGCTGAGCCCATCATCTACTAGGACCCCCAGGTCCTTCTCCATCCTAGATCCCCCCCAGAGGTTCTCCCCCCAGTCTATAGATTGCATTCAGATTTTTGCCACCCATAACATTTTTCTACATTGAACCTCATTTGCCATGTAGTTGCCCCTCCCCCCCATTCATTTGTTCAGATCTTTTTGCAAGGTTTCCACATCCTGCGGAGAAGTTATTGCCCTGCTTAGCTTAGTATCGTCTGCAAATACAGAGATTGAACTGTTTCCCCCACCCCCATCCTCCAGGTCATTTATGTACAAATTAAATAGGATTGGTCCCAGCACAGAACCCTGGGGGGCCCACTACCCACCCCGACCATTTCAAGTACTCCCCATTTATCACCACCCTCTGAACTCGCCCTTGTAGCCAGTTTTCAATCCATGTACTCACCCTATGGTCCATGCCAACCGACCTTATTTTGTATAGTAAACATTTATGGGGAACTGTGTCAAAGGCTTTTGCTAAATCCAGATACACCACGTCTACGGGCCTTCCTTTATCTAGATACACCACGTCTACGGGCCTTCCTTTATCCAGATACACCACGTCTACGGGCCTTCCTTTATCCAGATACACCACGTCTACGGGCCTTCCTTTATCCAGATACACCACGTCTACGGGCCTTCCTTTATCCAGATACACCACGTCTATGGGCCTTCCTTTATCTAGATACACCACGTCTATGGGCCTTCCTTTATCTAGATACACCACGTCTATGGGCCTTCCTTTATCTAGATACATCACGTCTATGGGCCTTCCTTTATCTAGATACACCACGTCTACGGACCTTCCTTTATCTAGATATACCAGGTCTACGGGCCTTCCTTTATCTAGATATACCAGGTCTACGGGCCTTCCTTTATCTAGATATACCAGGTCTACGGGCCTTCCTTTATCTAGATATACCAGGTCTACGGGCCTTCCTTTATCTAGATATACCAGGTCTACGGGCCTTCCTTTATCTAGATACACCACGTATATGGGCCTTCCTTTATCTAGATATACCAGGTCTACGGGCCTTCCTTTATCTGGCTGGTAACTCACCACCTCATAGAAGGTTAGGAGATTGGTTTGGCAAGAATGATTCTTCATGAATCCATGCTGGAGAGGTATGTGTGTATATCAAGAATGTACAAGTGAATGTGAGAGGTGACATCACAAAGGGAGCTAGGGAGGAGGTGGAATCCTTATGGGTAGAGATCCAAAGGGATGACGCTAAGGGGAAAGTAATACTGGAAGTATGCTATAGGCCCCCTAACCTGGGGGAGTGGTTACCCTACTCCTACCCAAGTTCATGTTCTGCAATGAAGCATCAAAAAAGTATACCCCTAGACCAGTGATGGTAAAGATTGGCACCCCAGATGTTTTGAAATTGCATTTCCCATGATGCTCCTGCATGCTGCAGTGTAGTTGAGCATCGTGGGAAATGTAGTTCCAAAACATCCCCATCACTGCCCTTGACTGTTCATTGTGCCAAAGGAGTGACTGTGTGCGTGTCTGCGGGTGCAAATATGGGAAGAGACCCTAGAGACCTTAAACTGTGGGCTCCTGTGGGAGTGCTGTATGTGTGTACCATTCCCTAAGCGACTTTGTTTTTGGTAGCAATTGTGAAAAGAACCGGCGTCTTTCAAGAACTGGCAATTGTCTTTTTTACAGCTGTCGTAATATAAAAGAGGAGCCAAGATTGGTTCTCGGTCAGCTCCGAGGGGGCAACATTTAGCAGAACTACCTATGGGTTGGGTTGTCAAATAGGTGCAATAAAATAGAAGAGATTTAATTTAAAAAAGACCATATAAGGGGACGGGTCCACCATGTATGTAGGTACAGTGCCTTGAAAAAGTATTCAACCCCCCCCCCCCTCCCCCGCTTCCACGCAAACTGAAACAAAAACCCTGGCATGATGTCCACACCACTCACCATCCTCGGACAACCCATCACCCCCGGCACTAAAGCCAAAAGCCTTGGAGTCATCTTTGACTCAAACATGACGATGGATGCACAAATAGGATCAGTAGTCAGTGGATCCCGCTACCTTCTGCGTAGACTCGTCCCCTTCATCCCAGAAGGAGATAGAGCAGCAGTAGTTTGAACAATCAGTAGTTTGAACAATCATCAATTCCCAACTTGAATACGCAAATTCCCTCTATCTTGGACTTCCCAAATACCAAATTTCACCTCTACATATGGTCCAGAATACAGCAGCCAGACTGGTAACTGGAAAAAAAACCCTGGGAATCAATTGCCCTCCATTGGCTAGCCGCGAAGGATCGATTTACATTTAAGACCCTCTGCTTCACTCACAAATGCGCACAAAGAAAAGCCCTGCAATACCTCTGCAACAAAATAAAGCACTACACCCCCAGGTCGCCCTCTCCGGTCAACTAACCAGAACCTCCTCCACATCCCCAAGACCCGTTATAAATTAAAAGGCGAGCGAAGGTTCGCAGTCCAAGGACCACGGCTATGGAACGCTCTACCTCCGCTCAGAAGAAAACCATCTGGCCTTCAGGAAGAAGCTCAAGACCCATCTCTTCTGAAAACCCAGACGGACACTGGCAGCAAAAGCGCCCTGAGGCGATTCAGTGCCCATATGTAGCGCTATACAAGTTATTCATTCATTGTTGGCTTTTTACCTATTTTGTTACATTACAGCCTTTAGTTCAATGTTTTTTTAATCTGAATTATATGTGGTGGATCAGAACACAATAGTCTAAGTGGGTGAAGTAAAATTAGAAAAATATATACACATAAAACTAATTTTTCAGAAAAAAAAGATAAATTGCCATGTGTGTATGTATTCACCCCCCTTTGTTATGAAGCCTATAAAAATCTCTGGTGCCACCAATTACCTTCAGAAGTCACATAATTAGTGAAATTATGTCCACCTGTGTGCAATCTAAATGTCACATGATCTGTCATTACATAGACACACCTTTTTGACAGGCCCCAGAGGTGGCAACACCTAAGCAAGAGGCACCACTAACCAAATACTGCCATGAAGACCAAGGAACTCTCCAAACAAGTAAGGGACAATGTTGTTGAGAAGTACAAGTCAGGGTTGGGTTATAAAACAATATCCAAATCTTTGATGATCCCTAGGAGCTCCATCACATCTATCATAACCGAATGGAAAGAAAATGGCACAACAGCAAACCTGCCAAGAGACGGGCGCACACCAAAACTCACGGACCGGGCAAGGAGGGCATTAATCAGAGAGGAGCACAGAGACCTAAGGTAACCCTGGAGGAGCTGCAGAGTTCCACAGCAGAGACTGGAGTATCTGTACATAGGAGGACAATAAGCCGTATGCTCCATAGAGTTGGGCTTTATGGCAGAGTGGCCAGAAGAAAGACATTACTTTCAGCAAAATACAAAATGGCATATTTTAAGTTTGCGAAAAAGGCATGTGGGAGACTCACAAAATGTATTGAGGAAGGTGATCTGGTCTGATGTATGGAGGAAGGTGCTCTGGTCTGATGTATGGAGGAAGGTGATCTGCTCTGATGTATGGAGGAAGGTGATCTGCTCTGATGTATGGAGGAAGGTGATCTGCTCTGATGTATGGAGGAAGGTGATCTGCTCTGATGTATGGAGGAAGGTGCTCTGCTCTCATGTATGGAGGAAGGTGATCTGCTCTCATGTATGGAGGAAGGTGATCTGCTCTCATGTATGGAGGAAGGTGATCTGGTCTGATGTTATGTATGGAGGAAGGTGATCTGCTCTGATGTATGGAGGAAGGTGATCTGGTCTGATGTATGGAGGAAGGTGATCTGCTCTCATGTATGGAGGAAGGTGCTCTGCTCTGATGTATGGAGGAAGGTGATCTGCTCTCATGTATGGAGGAAGGTGATCTGCTCTCATGTATGGAGGAAGGTGATCTGCTCTCATGTATGGAGGAAGGTGATCTGGTCTGATGTTATGTATGGAGGAAGGTGATCTGCTCTGATGTATGGAGGAAGGTGATCTGGTCTGATGTATGGAGGAAGGTGATCTGCTCTCATGTATGGAGGAAGGTGCTCTGCTCTGATGTATGGAGGAAGGTGATCTGGTCTCATGTATGGAGGAAGGTGCTCTGCTCTGATGTATGGAGGAAGGTGATCTGCTCTCATGTATGGAGGAAGGTGATCTGCTCTCATGTATGGAGGAAGGTGATCTGCTCTCATGTATGGAGGAAGGTGATCTGCTCTCATGTATGGAGGAAGGTGATCTGGTCTGATGTTATGTATGGAGGAAGGTGATCTGCTCTGATGTATGGAGGAAGGTGATCTGCTCTGATGTATGGAGGAAGGTGATCTGCTCTCATGTATGGAGGAAGGTGATCTGCTCTCATGTATGGAGGAAGGTGATCTGCTCTCATGTATGGAGGAAGGTGATCTGCTCTCATGTATGGAGGAAGGTGCTCTGCTCTGATGTATGGAGGAAGGTGATCTGGTCTGATGTATGGAGGAAGGTGATCTGGTCTGATGTACGGAGGAAGGTGATCTGCTCTCATGTATGGAGGAAGGTGCTCTGCTCTGATGTATGGAGGAAGGTGATCTGCTCTGATGTATGGAGGAAGGTGATCTGCTCTGATGTATGGAGGAAGGTGATCTGCTCTGATGTATGGAGGAAGGTGATCTGGTCTGATGTATGGAGGAAGGTGCTCTGCTCTGATGTATGGAGGAAGGTGCTCTGCTCTGATGTATGGAGGAAGGTGATCTGGTCTGATGTATGGAGGAAGGTGATCTGCTCTGATGTATGGAGGAAGGTGATCTGGTCTGATGTATGGAGGAAGGTGATCTGGTCTGATGTATGGAGGAAGGTGATCTGGTCTGATGTATGGAGGAAGGTGATCTGCTCTCATGTATGGAGGAAGGTGCTCTGCTCTGATGTATGGAGGAAGGTGATCTGCTCTCATGTATGGAGGAAGGTGATCTGCTCTCATGTATGGAGGAAGGTGATCTGGTCTGATGTTATGTATGGAGGAAGGTGATCTGCTCTGATGTATGGAGGAAGGTGATCTGCTCTGATGTATGGAGGAAGGTGATCTGCTCTCATGTATGGAGGAAGGTGCTCTGCTCTGATGTACGGAGGAAGGTGATCTGGTCTGATGTACGGAGGAAGGTGATCTGCTCTCATGTATGGAGGAAGGTGATCTGCTCTCATGTATGGAGGAAGGTGATCTGGTCTGATGTTATGTATGGAGGAAGGTGATCTGCTCTGATGTATGGAGGAAGGTGATCTGCTCTGATGTATGGAGGAAGGTGATCTGCTCTCATGTATGGAGGAAGGTGCTCTGCTCTGATGTATGGAGGAAGGTGATCTGCTCTGATGTACGGAGGAAGGTGATCTGGTCTGATGTACGGAGGAAGGTGATCTGCTCTCATGTATGGAGGAAGGTGCTCTGCTCTGATGTATGGAGGAAGGTGATCTGCTCTGATGTATGGAGGAAGGTGATCTGCTCTGATGTATGGAGGAAGGTGATCTGCTCTGATGTATGGAGGAAGGTGATCTGCTCTGATGTATGGAGGAAGGTGATCTGGTCTGATGTATGGAGGAAGGTGCTCTGGTCTGATGTATGGAGGAAGGTGCTCTGCTCTGATGTATGGAGGAAGGTGATCTGGTCTGATGTATGGAGGAAGGTGATCTGCTCTGATGTATGGAGGAAGGTGATCTGGTCTGATGTATGGAGGAAGGTGATCTGGTCTGATGTATGGAGGAAGGTGATCTGGTCTGATGTATGGAGGAAGGTGATCTGGTCTGATGTATGGAGGAAGGTGATCTGGTCTGATGTATGGAGGAAGGTGATCTGGTCTGATGTATGGAGGAAGGTGATCTGGTCTGATGTACGGAGGAAGGTGATCTGCTCTGATGTACGGAGGAAGGTGATCTGCTCTGATGTATGGAGGAAGGTGATCTGGTCTGATGTACGGAGGAAGGTGATCTGGTCTGATGTACGGAGGAAGGTGATCTGCTCTGATGTACGGAGGAAGGTGATCTGCTCTGATGTACGGAGGAAGGTGATCTGCTCTGATGTACGGAGGAAGGTGATCTGCTCTGATGTACGGAGGAAGGTGATCTGCTCTGATGTACGGAGGAAGGTGATCTGCTCTGATGTATGGAGGAAGGTGATCTGCTCTGATGTATGGAGGAAGGTGATCTGCTCTGATGTATGGAGGAAGGTGATCTGCTCTGATGTATGGAGGAAGGTGATCTGCTCTGATGTATGGAGGAAGGTGATCTGCTCTGATGTATGGAGGAAGGTGATCTGCTCTGATGTATGGAGGAAGGTGATCTGCTCTGATGTATGGAGGAAGGTGATCTGGTCTGATGTATGGAGGAAGGTGATCTGCTCTGATGTACGGAGGAAGGTGATCTGCTCTGATGTATGGAGGAAGGTGATCTGCTCTGATGTATGGAGGAAGGTGATCTGCTCTGATGTACGGAGGAAGGTGATCTGCTCTGATGTATGGAGGAAGGTGATCTGCTCTGATGAGACTAAAATTGAAATTTTTGGCCATCAAAGAAAATGCTATGTCTGGTGCAAACCCAACATATCACAATCACCCAAAGAACACCATCCACTGTGAAACATGGTGGTGGCAGTATCATGCTGTGGGGATGTTTTTCAGCAGTCGGGACTGGGAAACTGGTCAGAGTTGAAGGAAAGATAGATGGTGCTAAATACAGGGATATTAGAGACTTATCCAAAGAGACTTGGAGCTGTGATAGCTGCAAAAAGGTGGCTCTGCAAAGTACTGACTTTAGGGGGATGAATAGTTATGCACATTGACTTTTTCTGTAATTTTGTTCTATTTGTTGTTTGCGTCACAATAAAAAAAAAAAACAAAAAAAAAACAAACACACACACACACACACACACATCTTCAAAGTTGTGGGCGTGGTCTGTAAATAAAATTATACAAACCTCCATGTTAATTCCAGGTTGTGAGGCAACAAAACACGAAAAATGCCAAGGGGGGTGAATTCTTCTGCAAGGCACTGGCAAGTACCATAAAGAGGCTGCCAGGTAGCCCAGGACACACTTTGCCATGGTATACGGCACCAAGAACCACCGCAATTGTCCCTTATGAAACGTTTCCAATGCCACAATATTTGGGGACTTTGGGAGTCATCTGCCAAATGTCCAGCCAATCTTCAGCTCTAAAGACAGGTCTGATGTCCATTTGGCGATAGATTACTTCGTTTTAAGACCCCATTCACACCTGAGCGTTTTGTAGCTTGAAGCCTGAAGCTACAAAACGCTGAAGGGGAAAAAATCCATTATTCTCAATGGAGATGGTTCACATCTCCACTCTAAGTCGCCTGAAGCCCTACGCCTGAGGCCGGGTTCACACTGCTGCGATGCGGGAACGCCGCGAATCCGCGGCGTTTTCCCGCATCGCATTACTCCCGCCGGCAGTTCACACTGCCCTATGCGAACGGCTGGGAGTGTCAATGTTATGTTAATGACACCCCCAGATCCGTCCGCATATCGCAGTGCGATCTGCCGACTCGCACAGGAATCGGATCGCATGGTGTGAACACCCAATGCGATCCGATTCTGTTGCGGACCAAAAAAAGGGTCCCGTGCGAGTTTGCTGCGGGAGCGATGCGAATTCAGCCATACTATCTGTATGGCTGTACCCGCATCGCTACGGAGATCGGATGTGATTTGCACTGCAGTGCGAATCACATCCGGATCTCCCCCCGCAGCAGTGTGAACCCGGCCTAAGGCTAGGTTCACACCATAGCGATGCGGGAACGCCGCAAATCTGCGGCGTTTTCCCGCATCGCATGCCTCCCGCCGGCAGTTCACACTGCCCTATGCAGACTGCTGGGAGTGTCAATGAAATGTTAATGACACCCCCAGATCCGTCCGCATATCGCAGTGCGATCTGCACACTCGCACAGGAATCGGATCGCATGGTGTGAACACCCAATGCGATCCGATTCTGCTGCGGACCAAAAAAAAAAGGTCCCGTGCGAGTTTGCGGCGGGAGCGATGCGAATTCAGCCATACTATCTGTATGGCTGAACTCGCATCGCTACAGAGATCTCCCACCCGCAGCAGTGTGAACCCAGCCTAAGTCCTCTTTAGCACAAGGGAAGATGATAGCGGTAAATACCATACATCAGTAACAACAACATAAATCTGATCGCCTTCCTTGGTGGTTTCCAATGACTCCATACACCAGCTGATGTGGGGCTCTCCGGCTTCTCCATCTTTGCTGCTACCCCGTTTTCCCAAAAATATGACCTAGTGTGATTGTCGGTAATAAGCCCTACCCCCCAAATAAGCCCTTATAAGTCCTATTTTCAGGGTAGGGCTTATTTGGGGGGGTAGGGCTTATATTGCAGCCATCACCGACAATAATGCTAGGTCTTATTTTCGGGTAAAAAGGGTAGCTGCTACCGACAGACCCCTTGCAGGTGGACAATACCTTTTATTAATGCAACATTATAGACAAGTGCTCTAAACGTGGAATGATGTAAGTGTACATTTGGCTGCCTTAATCAAGTTGTTTTAATGCTGCACTTAGTGGCGCCCCCTTGTGTTTTCAGTGTGGAGGGTGTATGGTGGTAAGGTGCTAGTTCCCCAATTTATTAATTTTTTTTATAAAAAGGGGTCAGATGAGATTTAATGTTGATGAATGTAAAGTTCTGCACTTAGGGGCTAAGAATATGCATTCATCATACATTCTAGGGGGGAGTACTACTGGGGGGATCCATAGTGGAGGAGGATCTGGGGGGATCCATAGTGGAGAAGGATCTGGGGGTTTTGGCAGATCATAAGCTCAATAATAACACGCAATGCCAAGCTGGGGTCCTTTCTTGTATAAGAGAGGTATGGACTCCAGAGAGAGAGAGAGAGAGAGAGAGACACGTCATCTGTACAAATCATTAGTAAGACCTCATCTGGAATGTGCAGTTCAGTTTCGGGCTCCAGTTCTCAGAAAGGATATCGGGGAACTGGAGAAAGTGCAGAGAAGGGCAACCAAACTGATAAGAGGCATGGAGGAGCTCAGCTATGAGGAAAGATTAGAGGAACTGAATTTATTCACTCTTGATAAGAGGAGCTTAAGGGGGGGATATGATCTCCATGTATAATACATAAGGGGGGGATATGATCTCCATGTATAATACATAAGGGGGGGGGATATGATCTCCATGTATAATACATAAGGGGGGGGATATGATCTCCATGTATAATAATACATAAGGGGGGATATGATCTCCATGTATAATACATAAGGGGGGGATATGATCTCCATGTATAATAATACATAAGGGGGGGATATGATCTCCATGTATAAATACATAAGGGGGGGATATGATCTCCATGTATAATACATAAGGGGGGGATATGATCTCCATGTATAATACATAAGGGGGGGGGATATGATCTCCATGTATAATAATACATAAGGGGGGGATATGATCTCCATGTATAATACATAAGGGGGGGATATGATATCCATGTATAATACATAAGGGGCCCATATAGTGAACTTGGTGTTGAGTTATTCACTTTAAAAAAAGAGCAACAGGCGGGACTTTATATGAGGCACATGGGGGCAGAAGCATAAAATTTGGTGAAAAATTTTTTTTTTTTTTTTGTAAAAGACAAGTTTTTAATAAGTACAGGTAATCATATATTTACATGTTATTGCACAGTCATAAATTAGTATTCTCTATTTCATCAATATATACACATTCCAACAAGGACTGAATAGTAAACATATGAAGAGTTGAGTGTTCAATAAACACAATTTATATATGAATACATGACACATTGAAGCGTAATTTAAAGAAGAAAACAAAACAAAAATAAGAGGACAGAAATCAAGAAGGAACGTTCATGCTTTGTTGAAAATTGTATACACAAAACGGCAGTTGAAATCTCTACGTGTTTCGTGACCTTATAGCCACTCGTCAGGAGCAACACCGTAGTGGTTGCCTATGGATAGAGTAAACAACCATATTTTAATAAAAAAAAAGAAAAAGAAAAAAAAAAAAAGGGAGATAGACAAAATGTACAGACATGGAGAACCCCCCACAAATGCACATTCGACCCACAGACTTGCATATATATATCTGCGCAGAGGCGGCACCACACACCGAGAGTCCGGCCGACCCAAAAATGCCACGGACCGGGGCTGAGGGAGCATGCCCGGGCGACAACAAAAAACGCACAAGCAACACCCCCGGCAGGTTGATGTGTGGGATGTGGCTGGAATTTGGTGTTAAAAAACTTTTAGTTTACACCTTTTTTTAACTTCTTACACACATTAACACTAATCGTTTACTCTCCATAGGTACCCCCATGAGGGCCACCCCACTTTTAACACCAAATTCCAGCCACATCCCACACATCAACCTGCCGGGGGTGTTGCTTGTGCGTTTTTGTTGTCGCCCGGGCGTGCTCCCTCAGCCCCGGTCCGTGGCATTTTTGGGTCGGCCGGACTCTCGGTGTGTGGTGCCGCCTCTGCGCAGATATATATATATATATGCAAGTCTGTGGGTCGAATGTGCATTTGTGGGGGGTTCTCCATGTCTGTACATTTGTCTATCTCCCTTTTTTTTTTTTTTTTTATTAAAATATGGTTGTTTACTCTATCCATAGGCTACCACTACGGTGTTGCTCCTGACGAGTGGCTATAAGGTCACGAAACGCGTAGAGCTTTCAACTGCCGTTTTGTGTATACAATTTTCAACAAAGCATGAACGTTCCTTCTTGATTTCTGTCCTCTTATTTTTGTGTTTTTTTCTTCTTTAAATGACGCTTCAATGTGTCATGTATTCATATATAAATTGTGTTTATTGAACACTCAACTCTTCATATGTTTACTATTCAGTCCTTGTTGGAATGTGTATATATTGATGAAATAGAGAATACTAATTTATGACTGTGCAATAACATGTAAATATATGATTACCTGTACTTATTAAAAACTTGTCTTTTACTAAAAAAAAAAAAAATTTTCACCAAATTTTATGCTTCTGCCCCCGTGTGCCTCATATAAAGTCCCGCCTGTTGCTCTTTTTTTTCTTTTTTAAATACCAAATCGGGATGGAGGAGGGGATGTGAACGGCCCCCATCACCTCATTTAAAGTCCCAAACAATTTTCTTTTTTCTCTCCTTTTGTTTATTCACTTTAAGTTCATCACAGAGTACACGGGGGCGCCCTTTACATCTAGGAGGAAAAAATATATTTAATCTCCAATTACGGAAAGGTCTCTTCACAGTAAGAGCTGTGAAAATGTGGAATAGACTCCCTGCAGAGGTGGATCTGGCCGGCTCAGTAGATTGCTTTAAGAAAGGCCTGGATTATTTAATAAAAAATGTTCAGAATATAACGGGGTACTGACATTTATAGGTAAAGTTGATCCGGGGAAAATCCGATTGCCTCTCGGGGGGATCAGGAAGGAATTTTTTCCCCTGCTGGAGCAAATTGCAGTTTTTCACCTTCAGCTGATCAGCTGTGGGTATAGGATTGTGTATATGGGATTGAATTTCTTTTTTATTTTTTTATTTTTTATTTATTTTTTTTTTTATGGTTGAACTAGATGGACTTGTGTCTTTTTCCATTTTGTCCCATTTGCAGCAAATTTACATTTCAACGGATGAACACCTATTCAATATTTTTTTTTTATTTTTTTAAACACCCCCTGGAGGGAATATAAACCTTAACAATGGACTGTCGTTTGGCTTCAATGTGTCAGTGTATTTAAATCTGCTAATACATTTAAAATCCCCCCCTCCTGAAAGACTGACATTGCTGCTGTCTGCTGTGCCTCCTGTTCTCATTCCTCCAGAGTTGTACCACACTAATACAGTAGGTGAAATACTGGCCTGGTCACCAGGTGAAAAAAAAAAAAAGGAGGGGGGAATGCAGAAGAAAAGAAAAACAAATGCAGCCACCACATCTAATAATTAGTAAGTGGCGACATTTCTGGTTTATTGTAAAGACTGCGAGGTTCTAATGATATTATAGATAAAAACAGAGAATAGAAAAGTTACAAATTGTAACAAATAGAAAAGGAAATGTTTCTGAGAATAGAGGAGGCACATTACCGTGTAAGGACATCTTCCATCTACACAGGAAGCCGGGCTGGCACTGGCCGGGGATGAGCAATACGCTGCCTGGGAATATGCATGGCGGTGACATCACAGGTGATGTCAGAGGCTCCTGTGAGGCACATGTGCCCCATCATGTATAGAGCCAATCTGTGAATGAAGAGCGGCGGGCAGCCAATCACAGGAGGGCTCCGGTGTTGCCATGGAAAGCTTTCAGCTATATGATCACCGATGAGAAATGCTTCCTGTGCGCACGGCGATAGAAGAACCAGGACAGGAGCAGACGTGTTCTCAGCTCCGCCTCTTATCTGAATCATCAGCATGACAAATCATATGAAATATTTGCAACATGGATCCTGAATACTCTTTAGAGCCAAATTTTAAATTTGCCTTAATTTTTCCACCCCCCCCCCCCCATCAACACGCCAATGACATTTTTAAATAAAATCTTTTCATTACACATCGTGATGTCATCACCGGGTCTCTGTGCTTCTCTATGCAATGCAGGCAGATCATGGCTGGTGGGAGGAGCCTGCAGGAGGCTGTTCATAGTTTCCAGAAAACTTCCCAGTTACCCCCACCACCCCCCCCCCCCCCCCCTCCGGAGCCCTCAGTCCTGATGCAAGCGGTGGGCTGGGAGGAGTTTTGCAAATATTAAAAAAAATAATGAGTGACGATCCGAAATAAAAGTTCCGGTGCCCAAACCGAACATTCAGGATGCACCAAAAACCGAAACAAACTGTTTTTTAAATGTAAAAATTGTATTTAAATTTTTCTGACCAACTATGTTAATTCGTTTTTGCATCGACCTCCGCGGGACGCCCTCCTTGCATCGACCTCCGCGGGGCGCCCTCTTTGCATCGACCTCCGCGGGACGCCCTCTTTGCATCGACCTCCGCGGGACGCCCTCTTTGCATCGACCTCCGCGGGACGCCCTCTTTGCATCGACCTCCGCGGGACGCCCTCTTTGCATCGACCTCCGCGGGACGCCCTCTTTGCATCGACCTCCGCGGGACGCCCTCTTTGCATCGACCTCCGCGGGACGCCCTCTTTGCATCGACCTCCGCGGGACGCCCTCTTTGCATCGACCTCCGTGGGGCGCCCTCTTTGCATCGACCTCCGCGGGACGCCCTCTTTGCATCGACCTCCGCTGGACGCCCTCTTTGCATCGACCTCCGCTGGACGCCCTCCTTGCATCGCCCTCCGCGGGACGCCCTCTTTGCATCGACCTCCGCGGGACGCCCTCCTTGCATCGACCTCCGCGGGACGCCCTCTTTGCATCGACCTCCGCGGGACGCCCTCTGCATCGACCTCCGCGGGACGCCCTCTTTGCATCGACCTCCGCGGGACGCCCTCCTTGCATCGACCTCCGTGGGACGCCGTTTTTGCATCGACCTCCGTGGGACGCCCTCTTTGCATCGACCTCAGTGGGACGCCGTTTTTGCATCGACCTGCGTGGGACGCCCTCTTTGCATCGACCTCCGTGGATACGCCCTCTTTGCATCGACCTCAGTGGGACGCCGTTTTTGCATCGACCTCCGTGGGACGCCCTCTTTGCATCGACCTCAGTGGGACGCCCTCTTTGCATCGACCTCAGCGGGACGCCCTCTTTGCATCGACCTCAGCGGGACGCCCTCTTTGCATCGACCTCAGCGGGACGCCATTTTGCATCGACCTCAATTGGATGCCGTTTTTGCATCAACGGCAATCGGACACGGCATGCCATTATTAGTTTTTCTTTTCAACATCGGCAAAAAACGCAGATAACCCTCTTTTCAGCTGATGATTTTCAGCTAATGATATATCAGTGAATCCCTAATTAAAATGCATTGATGGGAGGGTGTCAGTCTGGAGGAGTGGGCGGTGCCAGTCAGGCTGTATCTGCATGCAGGCTGCCCACACCACACATCACCCTTGATTGAAAGAACTGAAATCCAATGAATGAAAAAGGGGCGGGCCAGGGGCAGTGGAGCTGGGGATGAAAGGGCAAACCGACACTGGATGTTCTCCAGCCAGGAAATGGAGGCGGGGCTCTGACATGCTACAGCTTTTAAATGTACAGAGTGAGAAGCTCACAGTGTGCAGTGAAATCAGAGGAAGCCAGTCCAAGAGAGGAGAGGAGCCGCTAATACTGTGCAAGCCTGGAGGGGGAGGCTGGAGGGAGGAGATAAATAAAACAAAGCTCACTGTATTCCGTTCACCTGCTACACCCGTGTTCAACAGAACCTACCAATCAAACTGTGGCTCCTTGTGAAGGGCGGGGTCGGGGAACAAGGCACACCCACAAACTATTTTGCATTGGTTGCATGCACATATAATGCAGGGCAGAAGCAGCAAATGTAGAAAAAAAACAACATTGTACTCCAGCAGTCACTGGCTTTCCAAAAAAAATAAAAAAAATAATTGGAAAATATATTTGAAAAGATAAAATTGTCAAAAATAAAAATGTAGAAAATTGTAATTTTGTAAGAGGGAAAAAAAATTTTTAGATACTAAACGAGCCAAGTCAGGCAGTCATAATATGCATACAGTGTGGGGATGTCTTCTGCTTCATTTAAAATTCCAGGTTCTGTGGGGGTGGGAGCAGCGGCTGCAGCAGTGAAGTGTTCCCAGACACATCCCTGCTAGCTGGCTCCTTTACAGATTGCTGGATTTCTAGGTTCTGCAGGGGTGGAACTAGGAGGAGCAGCATTGAATGGTTCCGGTTATGTCCCTGCCCCCCTCTGCTTACTGACTGCAAGCTGGCTCCTTTACAGATTGCTAGATTTCCAGGTTCTGCGGGGGCGGGAGCAGCGGCTGCAGTGGTAAGGGGTTATGGTCATGTCCCTGCTCCCTCAGCTAGCTGGCTCCCGCACAGAGCACTGAATTTGCAGGTTCTGCGGGGGTGGGAGCAGCGGCTGCAGCAGTGAAGTGTCCCCAGACATATCCCTGATAGCTGGCTCCTTTACAGATTGCTGGATTTCCAAGTTCTGCAGGGGTGGGAGCAGCAGCGAAGGATTTTGGCTGTGCACCTACCTCTCTGCAAGCCAGCTCCTTCACAGATTTCTGCGTTCTGCAGGGGTGATAGCAACAGGTTGCGGTAGTGAAGGGTTTCGGTTGTGTCCCCGCCCCCTCCAAAAAGCTGCACAAAATTGCTGGATTTCTGGGTATCTGGGGGGGTGGGACTAGGACGAGCAGCATTGAATGGATCCGGTCATGTCCCTGCCCCCTCAGCTTACTGGCGCCCGCACAAAGCACTGAAATGATAGGTTCTGCGAGGGTGGGAGCAGCGGCTGCAGCAGTGAAGTGTTCCCAGACATGTCCCTGCTAGCTGGCTCCTTTACAGATTGCTGGATTTCCAGGTTCTGCAGGGGTGGAACTAGGAGGAGCAGCATTGAATGGTTCCGGTTATGTCCCTGCCCCCCTCTGCTTACTGACTGCAAGCTGGCTCCTTTACAAATTGCTAGATTTCCAGGTTCTGCTGGGGGTGGGAGCAGCGGCTGCAGTGGTAAGGGGTTATGGTCATGTCCTTGCTCCCAAACAAAGCACTGAAATGGCAGGTTCTGCGGGGGTGGGAGCAGCGGCTGCAGCAGTGAAGCGTTTCCAGACACGTCCCTGCTAGCTGGCTCCTTTACAGATTGCAGGATTTCCAGGTTCTGCGGGGGCGGGAGCAGCGGCTGCAGTGGTAAGGGGTTATGGTCATGTCCCTGCCCCCTCAGCTAGCTGGCTCCCGCACAGAGCACTGAATTTGCAGGTTCTGCGGGGGTGGGAGCAGCGGCTGCAGCAGTGAAGTGTCCCCAGACATATCCCTGCTAGCTGGCTCCTTTACAGATTGCTGGATTTCCAAGTTCTGCAGGGGTGGGAGCAGCAGCGAAGGATTTTGGTTGTGCACCTACCTCTCTGCAAGCCAGCTCCTTCACAGATTTCTGCGTTCTGCAGGGGTGATAGCAACAGGTTGCGGTAGTGAAGGGTTTCGGTTGTGTCCCGGCCCCCTCCAAAAAGCTGCACAAAATTAATGGATTTCTGGGTATCTGCGGGGGTGGGACTAGGAGGAGCAGCATTGAACGGATCCGGTCGTGTCCCTGCCCCCTCCGCTTACCGGCTGCAAGCTGGCTCCTTTACAGATTGCTATATTTCCGGGTTCTGCGGGGGTGGGAGCGACAGTGAAGGGATTCAATCATGTCCCTGCCCCCTCCACTAGCTGGCTCCTTCACAGATTTCTGGATTTCCAGGTTCTGCGGGGTGAGAGCAGCAGATTGAAGGGTTGAGTCATGTGCTCAACCCTTCAATCTGCTGCTAGTGTCAAGGCTCCACTCAGCTGGCGGCTAATTGCCAGCTCCCATCTCTCCACATTTACTCAACTGTTGACGATATCCTGCTCATCAGTCCTGCCTACTTAAGCCGTCCATTCCAGAGGATCTCTGCCTTTGCCTTGGTCAACATCACAGAAATGATCTCCTGTGATCCTGTTCAAGCCTTGCTTTGCTGACATCCCTTTTGGCTCCAGATCCTGCTTGCTGTTCCACTACGCTGATCCCTGACTTCTGGCTTGGCTGACTATCCTATCCGGTTACTGAACTTTGGCTATGTTTTGACTACATTTTTTTAATAAACAAGTGTGATTTAACTGTACTTGTGCCTCGGCCTGATTTCATGGTTTCTGACAGCTATCTAGCTCCTTCACAGATTTCTGGATTTCCAGGTTCTGCGGGGGAGGGGGGAGGGGGGGGGGTGGGAGTGGCAGTGAAGGGATTCAGTCGTGTCCCTGCCCCCTCCGCTAGCTGGCTCCTTCACAGATTGCTGTAATTCCAGGTTCTGCAGCTGTAAAATCAGCAGGTTGCGGCAGTGAAGGGATCCGGTCATATCCCCTGCCTGATTTACAGAATACAAGGCTTTCTGTGAACGGAAGAGAGATTATGTCCCATACACGCCCTCTTCTCCCCTCCTCTATTCACAGTCAGTCATACATCTGAACTGAACTTATGAACTGAATATTTCAGGTTTTTTGCAGCGGATTGTGTAAGGCTTCGCGAAGGACAGGGTTGCTTTAAGCCGATGACGAGCACACCTACAAGAGCCATGTACACTAGACCACAGACTTACGTCCAGCAAGCAATAGCAGCATACATTTTAGTGGGAGGTTACACAGGGAGGAGCTAAAAAAAGTATCTTTTTTGAAAAGCAATTTTCTTGGCTTCCTGCCCACAGTGCGTGTTGCCCATTTCTGTTTACCTGCTGATCTGCCCAGGCTCAGTATAAAATCTGAAGGTACGCCCCCTGGGTCACATGAGGTCCATGTCAGGTACATACCCACCAAATACCCAAACCCGAGAAGGTTTTTTAGGTTTGTTGCAGATGCGGGTTGGCAACGTGTGTGCAAATAACTGTCCAAAGACACTCAGCGGAGAATCGGAGAACCGGATCGATTCAGTAGAATCGATACAGAGCATCTGGCCCAGCTGACGGAAAGACAAGCTACAGTCACCAGACCAAAGTGATCACGCTGAACTCTGATTCAGTTGGCGAGCGGGTTACGGCCCACCATTTGTTAACTTTTGCACGCAGTTAGACTCACATACAGGCCTCATTGAAATCTGAAGTTCCACGGAGGCGTAGCGGGGCCACTGACACTGAGCAGGCTCAAGGCCTATTTACTTTGGCGCCTCGGCGCATGTAAATAAGTTACTGGAGTTACACCAGGAGCATTTCAGCTTAACCCTCCATGAACTTTGGATTATAAAAACAAAAGGAGTGACTTTAGCTAGCGAAGAAAAGAAAACCCTGGATTGAAGTACTTTAAGTGAGGCCTCAAGTATAGCCTTTAAAGCAGGGGGAGCTCCCAGGTTCATACAAATATATTTACATACATCTGTTATATTCTGTTATATTGAAATATATTGTGCTGTCGTCCTATGTTGAGATGACAGCACAATTACTGTAACCACCTGTCAAAATATTTTACAGTTAACAATATTTCTGGTTAAGTATCCAGTTGTGGGGTGTATTGTTCTTCCCCACCAGGTGGAGCCAGGGGATCCTGAGGGTAGAATACAGGTACTTTGCATTGTTTTATATTGTACTGTATTAAATTGCACCGCAGCTGTGCCAAGAGGATTGAGTCAAGTTAGTGGGGTTTCTAGGTAGGGTGCAGGCCCAGTCAAAATCAGCAGCTCCTTCGGGGGGGGGGGGGGGGGGGGGGGGGGGGTCAGTGCTACATAAGCAATAGTAGAAAAAACAATGACAGCATAGATTACACTAATGCCTAAACCATAATGTATTTTCCTGTACTGAAAATGCCTGTGTAAGGCTCGGCGTCCCATGATGTACAATAAAGAAAAGCCCAGAATTGGCCTTGGAGTGGTGTCAGGAGTGGTGTCAGAGAGCTCCTACAACTGGCTTTAGGCGGCTTCAAACCGCTGCCGACATAATAATTAGGAAGGAAATGTCATCGTTCCAACATGACGAGAAAGCCTGAATCCAGGCAACGTCTGAAATAGAGCCGCAGGGAGGACCAGCGTTCGGTCACAGCGATGGAGAAGAGCTCTCCAGGCGAGTCGCATGTCTCCTGTTTGCTGCACTATTTGTTCTACAAAAGTTTTGGCTTGCAGCTAGAAGAGAAACCGTCGGGAGGACGAAGTGGCCATTACACACCGTGCAAATAATTCCTACACTGGACACCGCCAGATCTGCAAACATTAGCGGAAGCATTTTATTAGAGAGAAGAAAAGGGAAAAAAATTACATAACCTCACTAAAAACTTTATTACCCTCGCCCAGAGGTGTACCTAGGGTCTCCAGCGCCCTTGGCGAGAATCTGTATGGACACCCATCACAAGTTACTACAAATCCTGTACAGTACAAGCCCAGCACAATACACACCGGGCACAGAATATACAGAAAACAGCACAACACACTACATACCCAGCACAGCACACTACATACCCAGCAATCCAAGTATAGTATACACCCAGCACAGCACACTACATACCCAGCACCACACACCGACTACACTACTTACATACCTAGCACAGCAAACTACACTACATATACAGCACAGTACACAACACACAGCATGGAACATACCCAGCATACTACATAACCCAGCCAAGCACAGTAAACACTCAGTACACTTCACACCCAGCATAGCCCACACTTACTACATCCCCTGCAAAGCACACACTCAGCGCAGTACATACCCAGCACAGCATAAACACAGGACAGTATAATATACACTCAGCCCAGTACACACTTAGTACAGCACACAGGAGTATAGTACATACCCAGCACAGCACAGACACAGGACACAATTAGTACAGGACATACCCAGCAAACCAGTACAGTACATACCCAGCACAGTACACAGTAGAAGTAAATCCCCAGCACAGTACAGTAGTAGTAGTACAGTACACAATTAGTACAGTACATCCCCAGCACAGTACACAAGTACAGTACATCCCCACCACAATACACAGAGTAGTACAGTACATCCCCAGCACAGTGCACAGAGTAGTAGTACATCTCCAGCACAGACAAGTTTAAGCTGCTTTCAGTATGACCCTTACAGAAGGCGACGTGCTTCCACCTGCTGTAGGGTGGTCACAGTTAGAAGAGCAGTAGAACACTGCCAATTTGTGCCCCCCCCCCCCCCTCAGCCTGCACTGGTCTCGCCAACCTCTTGGTATGCCCCTGCCCACTACCACACCCGATCCACCATTCTACCTCCCCAACACTCCCCTAACATATCTGATCCCCAATCCTACTCCCTATACTCTAACATCTCCACCATGTCTGATCACCTATCCTACCTTCTAGAGGTTCTCCAACCTCCACCTCCCAACACCATGACTGATCGCCCATCCAACCTCCTATACTCCTCCAACACTCCCCCCACCACCATGTCTGATCACCCATCCTAACCCCTAAACTCAACCAACACTCCCCCAACCACTATGTGTCATCACCTATCCAACCCTCCTATACTTCAACACTCCCCACCACCATCACATTTTAAACTATTCTCCAACCTCCATCCCCCACCACCACATCTGATCACCTATCCCACCTCCTATCCTCCTCTAACACTCCGCCCACCAGCAGGTCTGATCTATCCAACTTCCTATACTTCAACACCCCCCACCACATCTGATCAGCTATCCTACCTTCAAGAACCATTCTTCAACCTCCATCCCCCACCACTATGTCTGATCACCTACCTGGCCTTCTATACTCCAACCCATTTCCCACCACCTTGTCTGATCACCTGTCCTACCTTCTAGGACATGGGTCTTCAAACTATGGCCCTCCAGTTGTTCAGGAACTACAATTCCCATCATGCCTAGTCATGTCTGTGAATGTCAGAGTTTTACAAAGCTTCATGGGATGTGTAGTTTCACAACAGCTGGAGGGCCGTAGTTTGAGGATCCCTGTTCTAGGACCATTCTCAACCCCCATCCCCCACCACTATATCTGATCATCCATTCTTTCTAGCACCACACCCTCCCCCCTCCAATCTTACCTCCTAGGTCCATTCTCCACCTCTACTTATTTCTGCTCCCCCATACTTCCTTCTTGGACCATCCTCCGCCATGCATCACCCCTCAATCTACCCCCTAGAACTATCCTCCGTCTTCCTACTTCGTAGGGTAATCCTCAACTCCTCCTATCCTACTGCTGACCTTCTCAAAATGCTTATCACCTGACTTTAATACTTTTCCCTGGAACAAGCATACAGTAAAAATTCCTATTCTGGGACCATTCCTAAACCCCCATCCTTCCTCCTAGGACAGTCCGTTACCATGATTCATCCACAATGCAACCTGTTAGAATTGTCTTCCAACCCCACCAAGTTTTATCCCCAATCATACCTTCTTATGCCGCGTACACACGACCAGACTTTGAGGGATTAAGTCCGACAGACTTTCGAAGGAGTTCTGACGGAGTTCTGGCAGAATTCTGACGGACTTTCCGAATGAGCAGACTTGGCCACACACAATCACACCAAACTCCGACGGATTCGAACGTGATGACGAACGACTCAACTCGAATAAGGAAGTTCATAGCCAGTAGCCAATAGCTGCCCTAGCGTCGGTTTTAGTCCGTCGGAATAGCATACACACAAGCGGATTTCTCGGTAGGAACTGGGTCCGGCAGAGTTCTGGCCGAAAAATTTGAAGCATGTTCCATTTCTAAAGTCTGTCAGACTTTTGCGAATCAAAAGTCTGTTGCAGCCCACACACGATCGAATAGTCTGCCGGAATCATTCCGTCTGACTTTGGATGTTGAAAAGTCCGCTCGTGTGTACGGGGCTTTAGACTATCTTCCAATCTCTCTACACAAGCCTGATCCCCAATTCTACCTCCTAGAATGGGAAGTCCAACCTTTTAACCATATGCCGCTCGTGTCGGCTCCCGTGCGCATGCGCGGGAGTGACATCATCGCAGCTCCGGCAAATCACAGCGCCGGAGCAGCGAGACCCGGAAGTCACTCCGGGAAACATGGCAGCTGCAAACATGAAGACTGAGAACCGCTTCGGGGCTTCGTTCTCATGTAAGTTATTCATAATGAGCTAGTATGCTATGCATACTAGCTCATTATGCCTTGCAGGTTGCCTTTTTTTGCCTTTACTTCCTCTTTAAGGACCGAGCCTCTTTTTTAGATGTGTTGTTTACAAGTTAAATACAGTTTTTTTTGCTAGAAAATTACTTAGGACCCCCAAACATTAAACGGTTTTTAAAAATAAATAAATAAAATTGTGTCACTTTTATTCCTATTACAAGGAATGTAAACCTCCCTTGTAATAGAAAAAAAAAATAAAATAAAATAAAAAGCATGACAGGACCTCTTTAATGTGAGATCTGGGGGGTCAAAAAGACCTCACATCTCATATTTACACTAAAATAAAAACTAAAAAATAAATAAAAATAAAAAAAAAGTCCCTTTAAGAGCTATGGGCAGAAGTGATGTTTTGACGTCGCTTCCGCCCTGCAGTGTCATGGAGACAGGTGGAGGCCATCCTCCCCTCGCTCGTCTCCATACACAGCTAGGGAATGGACCGGATCACCTCTGCCTCTCCCGCCGCTGATAAAAGTGATCTTGCGGCAAATCCGCAGCAGACTCTTGTAGCCGGCCGAACACGGGAATACCGGGGTTATGGCAGCTAGCTGCTGCCATAACAACGATAGCCGTCCTCAAAGTGAGGACGGATATCGTCGGTCGACAAGTGGTTAAAAAAAAAAGCAAGGACCACTTAAGCAACTTGGTAACTGGACGCGGGCCACAATGAGCAGAAAAGGCGGATGACAGGTCTGCATGTGCAGAGTGGACACAGACACAACCTGTTCTACTCTATGTGCCCTCCGATCCAACCCGCCCAGATGGAAGGGGTTGGATGCCCTTCCCTTTTTTTTTTTTTTTTAGCAAATTGGATTGGAGGTAGGTGGACACAAGTCTGTTAACATCTGTCGCACCATAGAGGTGAATGGAGGGTCCGGAGTAACCAGTGAAGAAAACAGATGTGCCTATTGTTATTTGATTTTAAATTAAAAACTGCCCTCAATCTTCACTTGAGGAATCATGCAGGTATCTCCGGCTGTTTCTGTCCCAGGCGGAGAGCACTTTTTTATCACTCCACCTGTGACAGGAGCCGGTGCCAACCTGGTAACATTCCAAAGACATGCAGGTAGGTTAATTGGCTTCTGTCCAAAATTGGCCCTAGTATATGAATGGGGACCTTGGATTGTGGGCTTCTTGAGGTTGTAGGGACCAATGTGAGTGTGCAATGTACAGGGATAGAGATAAATGTAGTCACTCACTGAGGTTGAACTGATGTCTTTATTCAACCTTACTAACTCTACTGCAGCCACATGCTTCCTCTACTGCCGGCTCAATTCTCAACAACAATGATGCTTTGGAATGGTGAATCGGTAACCCACAATCTGGGCTTGCCAACCCACCATCCCAGATCAGGAGGTCATTGGCCACATCAGAGGGCTTCGCAGGCCACACGTGGCCTGCAAGCTAGCGGTTGGGTGCCTCTGTCCTACAACCGTCCTCTATTCTAGTGATTCTCAACCAGGGTTCAGTGGAACACTAGGGTTCCTCCAGAGGTTGTAGGGGTTCCTTCAGCATTGGGCCATTTATGCCTCTCGGATAAGTTCACACCGACACCATTGATCTTTTTAGCTCTCTGTAAGGAGGTAATTCTTCCCAATGACCACAAGTGTGAGGACCATTCTTCCCAATGACCACAAGTGTAAGGACCATTCTTCCCAATGACCATCACACTAATGTATCATGAATTGTAGATTTCTAACTTAGCAGGGGGTTCCCAGAGACCGGAGAACTATTTCAAGGGTTCCTCTGTGTTGAAAAGGTTGAGAAAGGCTGGTATATTCTATCTCCTAGAACAGTGATGGTGAACCTTGGCACCCCAGGTGTTTTGGAACTACATTTCCCATGATGCTCATCCACACTGCAGAGTGCGTGAGCATCATGGGAAATGTAGTTCCAAAACATCTGGGGTGCCAAGGTTCTCCATCACTGTTCTAGAACCACCCTCCAAACTTTCCTCTTGTTCTAGGAGATAGGATAGAGGATAGTGCATTCTCCAACCTCTCCTTTGCACTATCCTATCTCCTAGAACCAAAGGAGAGGTTGGAGAATGATCCTGCACACCTCAACCCCCCCTCACCCTACTCTATTGTGTTTTATCCCTTATCCAACCTCCTAGGACCCCTTCTCCAACCTCTCCTCCAGTGTCTGATCAACTTCCTAGGACCATCCTGCATACCCCCCCCCCCCCTCCCCCTCCCCATATTGAATATCCCATCCTACCTGTAACCTCTTTGCCCTACTTTGTCTGATCCCTCAATTTACCTCATCAATCATGTAACCTCCCCCAGCCTACACCAAACAACATGTAACCTCCCCCATCCTACACCATCCACCAGGTAATCTCCCCCATCTTACCATAATGCACCATCCACCAATTTACTACAACACCCAACTTCACTAAAGTGAGTAAGCCTGTATGGGGTGCAACAAAACACTTATGATCTCACTTCCTGCCCTTTAGGGCCATCCTCAACTCCCCCAATTTTGTTGCTGACCTTCTGAGAATGCTCATCGCCTGACTCCAACACTTCGAGCCTCAGACTTTGATTGAACAGTCAGTGAAGTCAAAATTCTTGAACTGCATGCTTGTTTCGGGAAAAATGTCAGAAGATATTCAAGCCAGAGAGTTGACATGACAGCCAAGCAACATCTAAAGGGAAGTTAGCAGTGACAACCTACACATAGTTGCTAAAGGTTGAATAAAGACACCAGTCCATCCTGAGTGAGTGTCTACAGTTGTCCCTATCCCTGTACATTGTACACTCACATTGGTCCCTACCCTCAAGGAGCCCACAATCCAAGGTCCCCATTCATATACTAGGGCCAATTTTGGACAAAAGCCAATTAACCTACCTGCATGTCTTTGGAGTGTGGGAGGAAACCGGAGTACCCGGAGGAAACCCACGCAGGTACAGGGAGAACATGGAAACTCCAGGCAGGTAGTGTCGTGGTTGGGAAACGAACCAGCGGCCCTTCTTACTGCTAGGTGAGAGTGCTAACCACTACACCACTGTGCCGCCCATTTGTTCTTCAGCAAGTACCCCTGCTTTTATTAGCGAGCTGCCCTATACCGCCCAATCTCACACACCTGTCTCTCTTACCTTCGCACTTTTTCGACCAAACACAGAGAACGAATGCCAGTCTTTGCAGCCTCCCAAAATCTGGCGCCCAGGATCATCATCATCATCCATACAGACCACACTCCCAGAACGATCACACATCCCTATCTCAGCACAATCCTGCTCTTGATACCCCTTGATGACATCATATTTGCACAAGGAAAACACAACATATGGAGCCCTTTTGTTCATCTCCCCGGGCGTTTCTCCTACGGAGAGCGGTCACCCCGAAGCAGGAATTTCTAGCAGGTGGAATTACCTGGCGTGGATATGCGGTCCCTCCAAAAACCGTCTTATAGCCGTGGGACGCATCTCACAAGGTAGGAAAGTCCTGGAGGGGGGATTTATTGAAGTCCTACAGATCTGAACAAGACGGAGAGAAGAAAAGTTTTTTTTTTTTTTGGAACAGAGTATCACCTTTGTACGGAATCAGCCAGCCAACAACCGAACGCAACCTCAGCCTCCAAGCTCAGCCGCGGATGTAAGTAATTGTTAACTTTGGTTGCACAATATCCTTAGATGCAGAGCAAGTCGGTATTAGGCAGGAAAGGCAAGCAGTGAGGCTAAGAAAGTGTCCTACAAGTCCCAGCAGGCACCGACTGTATATGGACAGAGCTAAAGGCATTGCTTTTGCTTAAATGTTATTTTTGTATTTGTAAGCCTGGTCATACATGCATAGATTCCTCCATCCGCCAATCACCATGGATGGAGGAATCTCCACTGCTGCCCATTGTATTGAAGGCTTCCCGGGTACCCAAACAGTGACTGATGGAAAGCAGTCCATGTTCACCGATGGAAAGCAGTCCATGTTCACCGATGGAAAGCAGTCCATGTTCACCGATGGAAAGCAGTCCATGTTCACCGATGGAAAGCAGTCCATGTTCACCGATGGAAAGCAGTCCATGTTCACCGATGGAAAGCAGTCCATGTTCACCGATGGAAAGCAGTCCATGTTCACCGATGGAAAGCAGTCCATGTTCACCGATGGAAAGCAGTCCATGTTCACCGATGGAAAGCAGTCCATGTTCACCGATGGAAAGCAGTCCATGTTCACCGATGGAAAGCAGTCCATGTTCACCGATGGAAAGCAGTCCATGTTCACAGATGGAAGCAGTCCATGTTCAGCCAACAGTTTTCCACCCGACTCCTCTGACTTTTTAATGGAATCTTGTTGAAAAGAGTGGAGCAAACAGGTCCACCTACGGCTCGACTTTCAGCAGGAATTGGACACAATTTGAGAAAAAAATATATATATATATATGGTCAGGTTAAAAAGAGAAGTTTGGGGTTTTGGATTTTTTTTGCCAATTTATACTTACCTAGGTGGATGCTGCATCTGTCCCCCCCGATACCTGAAAGACTGAGACGCGAGCGATCAAGCACCACTGATCACTTGGGTCTCAGGGCTCCCCGAGCAGACAGCTGGTGTCAGTCACCGCTCTCTGCTCTGGCCCCCCCCCCCCCCAAACTCACTGAGCCCTGGGCTGTGGAGGGGGTGGGCAGTGGCTGGCTCAGGCTCTCAGGGGTCCATTCATGTGGGTGGACCCTGACTCCATTGTCGCAATCTTGCCCAAGCCTGGATCGGACTCGGCGATGTCAGCAGACACCGGACTTCAGCCGGCTGTCTGCTGAAAATGGGTCACAGGAGTGCAGAGCAGTACAGCCAAAACGAGCTGTGGCTGTACAAGTCCACAGATGTATCATGTGTTTAACCCTTTTTCTGCCGGAACTGGTTTTGCGGTTTTCACACATTTAAAAAAAAAAAAAAAATAAGTAAATAATATATATAATTTTTTTTTTTTTTTAAACGTGTGAAAAACCGCAAAACCAGCTCCGGCAGAAAAAGGGTTAAACACATGATACATCTGTGGACTTGTACAGCCAAAGCTCATTCGGCTGTACTGCTGTGTGCGACCTGAAAATCATGCGATTTTTGCCGCAACTTGAAGCAACGCCCGTGTAATCTTGAGGTCTATGGAACTCAAGGCGCATCAGAGTCGGACCAAAGTAGTGCAGGAACTGCTTTGAAGTGGCACAGATATGAACGGTACTCATTGGATATCATGGGGTACGACTTGTAATGCGGCTTTGCAGCCCCAAGTTGCACAAGTGTAAAAGGGGGGGGGGGGGGTCTTTAAAATGTTCCAAGCATGTTTTATGAAAGCAGACACCCTGTAGAATAAAATAGCTGTTGTTCCACTTTCACGCCACACGATATTTACACAACAGCGCAAAATTTCAGTAAAAAAAAAAAAAAAAAAAAAAAAAAAGGAGAGATTATATATATATATATATATATATATATATATATATATATATATATATATAATATATATATATATATACCCCCCCCCCCCCCCATTTAAAAAAAAATAGTATACAATATATAAATAGTAAAATCTAAAAACATTTTATGCACAGTTAATAGATGCCAAACACAAGGGTAAAACAAACCTTAATGCCCCAGCACAAATGTGCAACTACTTTGTGTATCCAGGTTTCTAAAAAAATTTTTTTACTGATGCATTTTTTTTTTCCCGGGACAAATTGGGCTTTCATTTGGTGGTAAAATGGTAATGGATATCTATGGATTTTTTTTGTATTTATTATCGAAAGGAAAACTATGCCAAAATATAATATTTTATATATATATATATATATATATATATATATATATATATATATATATATATATATATATATATATATATATATATATATATATATATATATTTTTTTTTTTTTTTTTTGTATTTATTTATTTTTTTTGGGTGTAGGAGCCTGGAGCTACTCTTTAACCACTTGCTTACTGGGCACTTAAACCCCCCTCAGTCCCAGACCAATTTTCAGCGCTGATGCACTTTGAATGACAATTACGCGACAATTAGAGCTTTCTTTTGGTGGTATTTAATTACAGCTCAGAGTTTTATTTTTTGCTAAACAAACAAAAAAAGATGCAAAAAAAAAAAAATCATGTTTAATAGTTTGTTATAAAATTTTGCAAACAGGAAATTTTTCTCCTTCATTGAAGTGCGCTGATGAGGCGGCACTGATAGGCTGCACTGGTGGGCACTGATAGGCTGCATTGGTGGGCACTGATAGGCATAGTTAAGGCGGCACTAATAGGCACAGATAAGGCGGCACTGATGGGCAAAGATAAGATGGCACGGATGGGTGGCACAGATGGGTGGCACTAAGGGGCACTGATAGGTACCACTGATAGATGGGACTGATGGGCACTGATAGGTGGCACTGCTGGGCACTGGTAGATGACACTGATGGGCACGGATATGTGGCACTGGGGTGCAGCACCTTTGTTGAGGCAGATTGTGGGCACTGCTGAGTGGCACTGTGGACACTGCTGGGTGGCACTGTGGGCACTGCTGGGTGGCACTGACGGGGGCACTTATTTTTTTATTATGCTTAGTGATGAGGGGGCAGGTGGGCACTAGCAGGGCTGGCTGTGATCGGGACTGATGTCCCGGTCAAGGCCGCCGGTGATCGGCTCTTTTTTTTTCTCCTTGCGCTGTCAGCGCGAGGAGGAATAATAGCCGATTACCGGCTCCGTTATATCACATGATCAGCTGTCATTGGCTGACAGCTGATCACGTGATAAGGGGTCGGGACCGACCCCTTGCTCGGATCGGTGATCAGGCGAGTCTCAGACTCGCCGATCACAGAGCGCGCAGGACGTCGTCCCGGCAAAGAAGATCTGCGCTGTAGCCGTCATTCGGCTATAGCGTGGGTCTCAAGTGGTTAAATTACCAAAAGAAAAAAAAACTTTTTCCCCCTTTTTATAGTAAATACAAAAAATAACATTTTGTTTGTTGAATGTGGCGGTAATGAAGGTGTATTATTGGTTGGCACCGAGGTGGTTGAGGCAGCACAAAGCACAACCAAGATTTTCCCAATCAGATGAGGGCGGACAGGAGAATAAGACATTCTGATTGGTTGCTCTGAGTTTGCACACTGCGGATGAACCTGTAAGTATTTGAATTACGTGAACCAGGAGCTCTTTAGTGAGCGGAGATTATTCAGCAGGTATAAAACTATTATGCATTCCCTGGAGGACCGGCTGGCAGAGAACGCACCGATCGTGTCCCTAGACAAGCCGCTAATAAGTAGATAGGGGACTCATTATTGAACAGGCCACAGGAGCTCAGTGTGTTGTCTCCCCAGAGCCACGTTCCTTCCTGAACAGGTCACACTAGGGACAGATTTCTACACACGTATGACCGCAATGTCTTGGTACGGTGAGCTGTATTGAGAGATCATTTGTTTTTCTCACCTTATGAACATCCAATAATATAAACCCTAATAGAGTTATCACTATGGAGGCACCAGAACTGCTTTTGCTTAGTTTCAGAAATTAGCTCTTACTTAGTTCTGTCATGTGACCACCCAGCTCTTTCTATCTGATAGTGGGGGGGTTACAGGACGCTGTGCAGACATACCGTGTGCCTGTATTCTGGGGTGTTTGCCAGAGGCAGGCTGTGAATGGAAGGAGCGGGCGTGTACCAGAGGCAGGCTGTGATTGGGAAGGGAGGAGGGGCGTGTACCAGAGGCAGGCTGCGATTGGGAAGGAGCAGGCGTGTACCAGAGGCAGGCTGCGATTGGGAAGGAGCGGGCGTGTACCAGAGGCAGGCTGCGATTGGGAAGGAGCGGGCGTGTACCAGAGGCAGGCTGCGATTGGGAAGGAGCGGGCGTGTTCCAGAGGCAGGCTGCGATTGGGAAGGAGCGGGCGTGTACCAGAGGCAGGCTGCGATTGGGAAGGAGCGGGCGTGTACCAGAGGCAGGCTGCGATTGGGAAGGAGCGGGCGTGTACCAGAGGCAGGCTGCGATTGGGAAGGAGCGGGCGTGTACCAGTGGCAGGCTGCGATTGGGAAGGAGCGGGCGTGTACCAGAGGCAGGCTGCGATTGGGAAGGAGCGGGCGTGTACCAGAGGCAGGCTGCGATTGGGGAAGGAGCGGGCGTGTACCAGAGGCAGGCTGCGATTGGGAAGGAGGGGGCGTGTACCAGAGGCAGGCTGCGATTGGGAAGGAGGGGGCGTGTACCAGAGGCAGGCTGCGATTGGGAAGGAGGGGGCGTGTACCAGAGGCAGGCTGCGATTGGGAAGGAGGGGGCGTGTACCAGAGGCAGGCTGCGATTGGGAAGGAGCGGGGCGTGTACCAGAGGCAGGCTGTGATTGGGAAGGAGCGGGCGTGTACCAGAGGCAGGCTGCGATTGGGAAGGAGCGGGCGTGTACCAGAGGCAGGCTGCGATTGGGAAGGAGCGGGCGTGTACCAGTGGCAGGCTGCGATTGGGAAGGAGGGGGCGTGTACCAGAGGCAGGCTGCGATTGGGAAGGAGCGGGCGTGTACCAGAGGCAGGCTGCGATTGGGAAGGAGCGGGCGTGTACCAGAGGCAGGCTGCGATTGGGAAGGAGCGGGCCTGTACCAGAGGCAGGCTGCGATTGGGAAGGAGCGGGCGTGTACCAGAGGCAGGCTGCGATTTGGAAGGAGGGGGCGTGTACCAGAGGCAGGCTGCGATTGGGAAGGAGCGGGCGTGTACCAGAGGCAGGCTGCGATTTGGAAGGAGGGGGCGTGTACCAGAGGCAGGCTGCGATTGGGAAGGAGCGGGCGTGTACCAGAGGCAGGCTGCGATTGGGAAGGAGGGGGCGTGTACCAGAGGCAGGCTGCGATTGGGAAGGAGGGGGCGTGTACCAGAGGCAGGCTGAGTTTGGTGGGGGAAGTGTGGTGGCTGAACAGACAACCAGGCATGCTGTGTGTCTGCACACTGTCCTGTACCTCTGATTGGCTAGGCAAAGGATGAAAAAACTGACCACACTTAAGCCTCGTACACAAGGCACGATTGTTGGCCAACCAAGCGCCTGATTTTTGTCAAAATGTTGTGCGTGTCAGGATCTTGTCTTGCATACTAATAATACACAATTGTTGTGCCACAAACATGAACGTAGTGACGTACTATGAGGAATGTCGGCGCTTGAGCGCCACCCTTTGGGCCCCTTCTAATTTCGTGTTTGGGGAGCATTGATTCCGAGCATGCGTGTTTGTACTTTCAGCTTTTATGTGAGGGATTTGTGTACCGACGATACAAAAATCTGCCAACAGACCGCTGTCCGCCGAAAATGTACGAGCCTGCCATCCAACATTTGTTGTTGTCCGAAAGTTGGACAACAATTGTCTGAAGGAGCGTACTAACGGTAAGAATTTAGGACAACAGTCTGTCAACAGACAATCCCCTGCCAATAATCGTACCGTGTGTGCGAGGCTTAGCACAGATCAGTTTCTGTACTTAGCGTGGTCAGCTTAGAACAAGGAAAAAAAAAGAAAAGGTGACTGGCGGGATCAGCCTACATGAAAATGAGACCGGGATTTCTAAAATACAAAATAATAGACGTCACTCACGCAGCACGTCAAGAGCATCACCCGCTACTGCATGACCGCATTCAAAATGAATGGCGTTGTAGTGCCCCTTGGTTCCTCCATCACATAACACCGCAACCAAAAAGCGTTAAGCAATGCCGATTCACTGAAAACTTCTGTCTTCAGTTTGAAGAGGTCGTTCTGGTACGAATGTTTTGGACTGACATTTGCATTTGTTGCACACTGGTAGAATCACACAGACACCCCCCTCTGAAGAGGAAAGTCATCCAAGTTAATCGACTTTCAGAGTCAGCAAGGCATGCTGGGACTTGCATCTCCAGACCAACTGTGAAGCATGTCGAGTCTACAGTAGAAGCACAAAGCGGTGTTAACGAGGGTTAGTGCAGCATGTTAATCAGCACCTGAGAATTTTATAATATATAAAACCACAAAGACAAAACCTTCAATTGAAAAAAAAGTATTCATACCCCTTGAACTTTCCCACATGTTTTAATGTTACAACCAAAAATCTAAATGTATTTTATTGGGATTTTATGTGATGGACCAACACAAAGTGTCACATAATTGTGAAGTGGAAGGAAAATGATAAATGATACAAATAAATATGTGAAAAGTGTGGGGGAGGGGCATTTGTATGGCGCCCCCCGGAGCCAATACTTTGTAGAACCCCCTTTCTCTACAAGTCTTTTTGGGGGTGTCTCTACCAGCTTTGCCCATCTAGAGAGGACATTTCTGCCCATTCTTCTTCTTTGTAAAATATCTCAAGCTCTGTCAGATTGGATGGAGAGCGTCTGTGATCAGCAATTTTCAAGTCTGGCCACAGATTCTCAATGGGATTTAGGTCTGGACTGTGACTGGGCCATTCTAACACATGAATATGCTTTGATGTAAACCATTCCATTGTAGCTCTGGCTGGATGTTTCGGGTCGTTGTCCTGCTGGAAGGTGACCCTCCGCCCCGGTCTCAAGTCTTCTGCCGACTCCAACAGGTTTTCTTCTAAGATTGTCCTGTATTTGTCTCCATCCATCTTCCCATCAACTCTGACCAGCTTCCCTGTCCCTGCTGAAGAAAACCATCCCCACCACATGATGCTGCCACCACCATGTCTCACAGTGGGGACAGTGTTAGTTTCCCCCACACATAGCGTTTTGCTTTTAGGCCATAAAGTAGAATTTTGGTCTCCTCTGACCAGATCACCTTCTTCCACATGTTTGCTGCCCCCTCCCCCACATGGCTTCTCACAAACTACAAACAGGACTTCTTATGACTTTCTTTCTCCAATGTCTTTCTTCTTGTCACTCTTCCATAAAGGGCAGATTTGTGGAGAGACGACTAATAGTTGTCCTGTGGACAGATTCTCCCCCTGAGCTGTGGATCTCTGCAGCTCCTCCAGAGTTACCATGGACCTCTTGGCTCTTCTCTGATGAATGCTCTCCTTGCCCGGCCCGGTCAGTTTAGGTGGACGGCCGTGTCTTGGTAGGTTTGCAGTTATGCCCATACTCTTTCCATTTTCCGATGATGGATTGAACAGAGCTCCGTGAGATGATCAAAGCTTGGGAGATTTTATTATAACCCAACCCTGCTTTATACTTCTCCACAACTTCATCCCTGACCTGCCTGGTGTGTTCCTTGGCCTTCATGATGCTGTTTGTTCACTAAGGTTCTCTAACAAACCTCTGAGGGCTTCACAGAACAGCTGTATTTATACTGAGATTAAACGACACACAGGTGGGCTCTACTTACTAATTAGGTGACTTCTGAAGGCAACTGGTTCCACTAGATTTTAGTTAGGGGTATTGGAGTAAAGGGGGCTGAATACAAATGCCCACACACACACTTATTTGTATCATTTATCATTTTCTTTCCACTTCACAATTATGTGACACTTTGTGTTGGTCCATCACATAAAATCCCAATAAAATACATTTTCATTTTTGGGTGTAACATGACACAATGTGGGAAAGTTCAAGGGGTATGAATACTTTATCAAGGCACTGTATGACATTGTTGTTTCGGGGGGTCTAATACCTCTTTAATGTTTCATTATTATTAATTATTCTTTATAAAAAAAAATAAAAAATAAAAATCAAGCAGTTTTTTTCCAAGGCACTGTATATTGTGGCAATTACATTAAAGCGTCCCTCTCAGCACAGTCAATGTATACTAACAGATACCAGCAATAGAAGAGAAGAGGCGGTGCAAATACATTGCACAGAGAAGGTAGGTGTGACGTTTGCCATTTTAACCACTTCAGCCCCAGAAGATTTTACCCCCCCCCCCCCCCCTTCCTGACCAGAGCACTTTTAACAATTCGGCACTGCGTTGTTTTAGCTGACAATTGCGCGGTCGTGCAGCGCTGTACCCAAAACAAAAATTTGCGTCTTTTTTTTTTTTTTCCCACAAATAGATTTCTTTTGGTGGTATTTGATCACCTCTGCGGTTTTTATTTTTTGCGTTATAAACAAAAAAAAAAAAGTGACAATTTTGAAAAAAACAAAAACGAAAAAAATAAAAGTAAAATCGCAATAAAGCGTATATTATTATACAGCGCCAACAGTTTGCGCAGCACTTTACAACATGAGAGCAGACAGTGCACTTACAATACAATCCAATATAGGGGGAGGGGAATCAGAGAGCCCAGCTTATTAGAGTTTACAATCTAGGCCGGTGATGGCCAACCTGAGCACGCCGGATGTTTTTGGAACTACATTTCCCATGATGCTCACCTACACTGCAGAGTGCCAAAGCATCATGGGAAATGTAGTTTCCAAAAACATCCGGAGTGCCGAGGTTCCCCATCACCGACCTAGGATATTGATTAACTTTTGTGCAAACCAATCAATATCCTAGGGCAGTGATGGCGAACTTCGGCACTCCGGATGTTTTTGGAACTACACTTCCCATGATGCTCTGGCACTCTGCAATGTAGGTGAGCATCATGGGAATGTAGTTCCAAAAACATCCGGAGTGCCGAAGTTCGCCATCACTGCCCTAGGATATTGATTGGTTTGCACACAAGTTATAGTGTCTAGAAATTATGGGAAAGATTTATGGCATTTTTTTTAATTTATTTTTACTAGTAATAGCGGTGATCAGTGTTTTTTAGCGGTACTGCGGACATACAGATCGGAGACTTGACAAATTTTTGGGACCACTGACCTTTATACAGCGATCAGAGCTATAGAAATGCACTGATTACGTTATAAATGTCACTGACAGGGGAGGGGTTAACACTAGGGGGCGATCAAGGGGTTAACTGTGTGTTAACTCTGTGTGTTCTAATAACTGGGGGGGGGGGGCATAGAATTGACTAGGAGAGGAGACTTAGTAGGAACAGCACAGGGATTTGTGCGCGTGCGTGTACACACGTGCGCACGCAAACACCCGTACTAGGGTTGCCACCTTTTCTTCAACTTAAACCAAAAACACTTTAGTGGTGCACAGCTATTTTTTTTATTTTTAATAGTATAAAAGTATACATATATAATTTTGAAATTAACCACTTACAGCCCCGGACCATTTTGCTGGTCAAAGACCAGACCACTTTTTGCGATTCGGCACTGCGTCGCTTTAACTGACAATTGCGCGGTCGTGCGACGTGGCTCCTAAAGAAAATTGACGTCCTTTTTTTCCCACAAATAGAGCTTTCTTTTGGTGGTATTTGATCACCCCTGCGGTTTTTATTTTTTGCGCTATAAACAAAAATAGAGCGACAATTTTGAAAAAAAACGCATTATTTTTTACTTTTTGTTATAATAAATATCCCCCAAAAATATCGAAAAAAAAAAAAAAATTTCCCTCAGTTTAGGCCGATACGTATTCTTCTACATATTTTTGGTAAAAAAAAAAAAAAAAAAATCGCAATAAGCAATTATTGATTGGTTTGTGCAAAAGTTATAGAATTTACAAAATAGGGGATAGTTTTATAGCATTTTTATTAATAATTTTTATTATTTTTTTTTTTACTAGTAATGGCGGCAATCAGCGATTTTTATTGTGACTGCGACATTGTCGGGGACCCATCGGACATT